>NW_012121043.1:10848655-10926890 GCF_000951035.1 Colobus angolensis palliatus | reverse complement strand
CTAGTTTTTTTTATTTTTTAGTAGAGACGGGGTTTCACCGGGTTAGCCAGGATGGTCTCGATCTCCTGACCTCGTGATCCGCCCGTCTCGGCCTCCCGGGCGCGGTGGCTCAAGCCTGTAATCCCATTCATCTTTTAATGGCCATTTGGGTTGCTTCCTTCTTTTGGCTACTGTGAATATTGATGTTATGAGCACTGGTACACAAATAACCATTCAAGTCCCTGCTTTCAATTATTTTGGGTATATATCTAGAAGTGGAATTACTAGATAATATGGTAATTATATTTTTAATGTTTTGAAGAGTTGCCATACTGTTTTCCATATCTAATTCAGAGGTTCTTTTTTAAACAGTAAAATATGTAAAATTCAAAAATGAAAAAGCAAATTAGCATGCCACTGTGGATTGCAACATTGATTTGCTAAAAGAGACTTGAGGTTAATTATTAACCTACCCCATTATTTTACAATGAGGTAAGTAAACCAGGGGGAATTTGTGAGATGTCTAACCCTGGTATTCAAATTTGCAGGCCAGTGGTTGTCCCATAAGCCTGCATTTCAAGTGGGTGCCTAAAACTTAGGATTCTAGAAAAAAAGATTAATACATAAACTTGTACAACTGTAGAAATAATTTACTTTTGCTTTTGCAGCACCTGAGATATATATATATCTATATAGATATAGGTATATATAGATATAGATAGATAGCAGGGGCAATGAGGCATAATTAAGCTATTGATATTTTCTATTAAAAACTCTTACATGTGGTGTTTAAGAACTGTTGTTGTGTGTAGAGAATTCTTAACCTTATTAACACTTCCACATTATCTCTTATACTAAATAAATTACACTGACAGAAAAAGCAAAATCTATAAAGTATAACAATAATAAATTATCCTTAAATTCTATAAATAAGTAATTAAATTACTCCCATTTCAAACATAGATTTTGTTCTTTTTTTTCAGGAGCATTACAGTAATCTTAATAAACTTAATACACTTAATAAACTTCCTAACTAATTTATTAACTAGTAAATAAATTTACAAACTAGGATCATAAACACTTTCACAGATTGGACCATCTGATTAAAAGAAAAATAAAATTGACACCTTGACTCAGTAGTTTGCATACCTCAATAGACTTTCCTTCAAGTTAATTAATGTGTAAATGCTCAACTATGGATTCAATTAACCCACAGGGTACTTGTTGCTGTGTTTTTTCAAAAAATAGCATGAAGCAAAGTACACCTAAATGATGTTAACACAATATATTAAGGTTTCAACATTAAGCAACCAGAAATAATAAAAATTACATTTTATCTCATTAGCTCATAAACATATACATACAACATTCTTAAATTACTATTTGGCCTAATGTATAAAGAGGCTAAATTTATAAATAAATAATAAATGTAAAATGACAATTGGACATTATGAAAACCTTAACTTTCTCATTTTCTAAATTTTAATTCTATATATTGCATGTGAAGTGTTTTATTTTTAATAATAAAGATTGAGCTACAATGTATTGTGACTTTTATCACAGAACTATAATGTAAAATAATTCACATGTAGGCATGGTCATAAACAGGCTGACTGGCAATATGGAATATCAAAATTATATATATTAATCTCTATCAAACTCAATCACAAGTCATTTAGGGCCATTGATTTCTGTGAAAATGAGAAACACGTAAATCTCCAAGTTACTCACTCTCATTCCACACTGAAGTATTTTATTGTATCATAATGAAATGATTTGTGTACTTAGTTGTTTTTCTCCTTTACCAAAATATACATTTCATGAAGGCAAAGTTGATGTCAATTTTATTTAGTACTTTTTCTTCAGTGGCTCACATAACCTGGTGCATCTTAGATCTTCATGAAATATTTTCTGAATGAATAAAAACAGGTTTTTAGGTAAACGTTCTGATTTCCTTTAGGTCCACTGCCATGTTTCTTTCAGATATAGTGTAATGACTTAAAAATCTGTTAGTGGGTATACTCAAGTTGCTATGGTTTTAATGTTTATTGCCTTCAAAACTCATGTTGAAACTTAATCCCCAAAGTGGCAATAATGAGAAGTGGGGCCTTGAGGAAGCGATTGGGTCATGAGAGCTCTTTCCTCATGAAGGGATTAATCCATTCACAGATTAATGAATTAATTAATTAATGGATTGATGGATTAATGGGTTATCATGGGACTGGGGCTTTATAAAAAGACAGATGCTAGCTAGCATGCTCAACTTCCTTGCCACATGGCACCCTGCACCACCTTGATACTCTGCAGAGTCCCGCCAGCAAGAATGCCCTCATGAACTGTGGTCCCTTGACCTTGTACTTTTCAGCCTCCATAAATGTAAGAAAGAAATTCTTTTTCTTTATAAATTACCCAGTTTCAGGTATTAAGCAACGGAAAACAGACTAAGACATAAGCCAAATTGCATGATTCATATTAAATTTCTGTTGCTATTCATGGCAACTGTTCCTGAACCTGGCATCCTGCACAGCACTGAAGTTTACCTCTGTGTGTTAAAAAGAATTGATCACTTGATCATTTTTGCAAAAGACTCAAGCTGTTAGATCAAGATTACTTTGGGGATGCTATTAGAGCCTAGCAGGTGAAACAAACAGCCGTTTTTTAACACGGTTTCTTGCTGATAGTTACAGCAACTCTAGGTGTACACATTAATGAGGCCGGCTGCCTAGTTTGTGCTATAAATGATGCATGCCTATGAAATTTTTGTGTTGTTTACACTAAAAAGAATGAGGCTCCTACTAGAGGTAGGAAAACAAAGCAATCCTTGATCCCCATTGGATGCAAGACTCACCAAGGTGCATAACAATCACAGTATTGGGAAAACAACTCAAAAGGGCACATCCAATTGATGGAATTGAGCTGAGTAATATCTCCTACAGAGATACTTCACTGAGCTAATAGAGCCAAATAAGCATAGGTAAAAGCACTTTAGTGTCGACAGTAGCTGAGTAGTCATAGAATGCATGAGGGGAGATAGTAAAAGTTGACAAGCAAAATAAATGTTTTTGTTTACTTAATTATTTTTCTCCTTATACTATATAAATACTATGTGAGATTATGTCCTATAGAGTTGATTCCTTTGATTTCATTTAGAGTTATACACATTATCTTCTAAATGCATCTTATTTTCTCAAATTCCATTAACCAAATGTGGTTTAAGTTAAATAATGCAGAAGAAAATTCATGTGGTCATAATCTTATTAGATTCCCAGTCCAGTGTGAAACAATGATATATGACTTCATCCCTTCTCCAAACCACACACAAAATTAAAGAAAAAGAAAGGAATAAAATTTATCCTGACCAGATAAAATTTTAAACAATACGAAATAAATAAATGCTGCAACATGTCTGGCAGTGTTCATTGACAATATTTGAAGACATTTTAAAATTAATATTCAAATTATGTTTTTATCAAATCTGAAATAAAATACTAAACATCATTATACAGAGAATTCTATAAAGATAGTGGAGTAGAAAGAACCAGGAATCTGTCTTCCCATCTAGGCAATAGTTGCATTGGCAGAGTCTGTCTGATGTAACTAATTTGGAAATCTGAAGTCTACTGAAGAATTGCAATATTCAGGGGTAGGTTTGGATGATAAATTGAAGTTGATTTCAGATCTTAGCACAGTAGCAGCTAACCTTCCCTCACTCCCAGCTCTGTGGCAGGCAGCTGTGCACTTGTTACTGGTGCAGCTTGCACACAGCTTGGGGGAGCCAGGGTGGCCATAAAAGACCCTGCCCTCCAAATATCAGGAACTGTGCTCTGATTGCTGATTGCTGCTTCTGATCACAGAGGTACAGATAAAGACACCTCCCTCGGCTAAGATGCCTTCCAGATATAAAGGGTGGTACTGCTTATTCCTCTTTATTTTTTTCTTTTTCCTCCTTTGGGAGCTGTACATGAAAGACAAGCAAAAAATTGAAAAGCACAAAAGAGAAAGACACAGGAAAAATTAGAAAGTGACCACACACGCTTAGAGAAAGGCACAAGCTTAGAAAAGACCTGAGAAGATCTAAAGTTTACACTGCATGCTGATCTTTGGCACAGAGAAGGCCTATAGCAATAAAAAAAAAAAAAGAAAACCCAACCCCAAAAAACAGTAACAAAAACAGCAAACCCTAAAAAGAAGAATTTATTTTCAGAGTTACCTCACTATTAGATTCAAACGCAAGTTTTCCACAAGAAAATCATAAGACACACAAAGAAAGAATATATGACGCATACAAAGAAATAAGGAAATATGACCCATTCAAAAGATTAAAACAACAACAAAAACTGTCCCTGAAAAAGACCTGTGGCACATCTACTCAACAAAGACTTCGACAACAACAAAAAACTGTTAAAAGATTTTCAAAGAGCTAAAATAAAATACAGAGAAATTTAAAAAATGTATGAACAAAATGGAAATATCAAGAAAGTAATAAAAAAAGCTAAAAAGAAACAAAAAATAAATTCTGGAGCTAAAAATACAATACCTGAAATAAAAACTAAAGGGATTCAAAGGCAGACTTGAGGATGAAGAATCAGTTAACTTGAAGACAGGGCAATGGAAATGATCAAGTCTGAGGAACAAAAAGAAAAAAACGGTTGAGGAAATGTGAACATAGCCTAAGCAAACTATGACACCATCAAGCAGATCAATATATGCAACATAGACGTTTCAGAAGAAGAGACAGAGAAAAGAGTAGAGGGAATAATTAAAGAAATAAAGGCTGAAAACCTCCCAAATTTGATGAAAGACATAGATATAAATATCCAAGCTCAACACACTCCAGGTAAGATGAACTCAAAAAAAAAAAAAAAGAAAAAGCCACAGCAAGGCACATTATAATTATAATCAAAATTTCAAAAGAGAAAGAGAAAATCTTATAATTAGCAAAAGAGAAGGAATTCATCATATTGAAGTTATCCTCAATTAGATTATCAACAGCTTTCTAATCAGAAACTTTGGAGGCCAGAAGTCAGTGGGATGGTACATTCAAAGTCCTAAAACAACCTATCAACCAAAATTCCTATATCCGACAAAAGGGTCCTTCAAAAGTTAGGGAGAAATCAAAATATTCCCAGATAAACAAACCTGAGTCAACTGATTATGAGCAGACTTCCTCTGCAAGAAATGCTTAAAGGAGTTCTGTAGGGTAAAATGAAAAGACATTAGACAGTAACTTGAGGCCATATGAAGAAAAAAAAATCTCAATAAAGGTAAATATACACGTAAGTATAAAAGATAGTATTATTGTACAAAGGTTCTAACTCCACTTTTTGTTTTCTACTTAAGTACTAATACACTAAAAAAATCAATTATTACTCTAAAAGCTAGTGCAATTCTAAGTCTGGTTTGCAACTGCACATTTAGTTTTTTACATAACTTTAAAAACTAATGCATTAAAATTATCACTTTGATTTTGGGAATATAAAGATATATTTTATCTTTATAAATATATATGAAGATGTATAAAGATATAATTCTGTGATATCAGCAACCAAGAGGGCATGGGGCAAAGTCGTAAACGGCAGAGATTTATATATTATTGAAGGTAAGCTGGTATGAATTCAAATTAAGAGTGTTGTAACTTCAGGATGTTAGATGTAATGCCCATAATAACCACAAAGAAAATAGTTACCAAATACACAAAAAAGGAAATGAAAAGGGAATTTAAATATTTCACTACAAAAAACACCACCACAAATAAGAAAATAATGCAGGAAATTAGGGGAAAACTCTATATGGAAAATAGAAGACAAATAGAAAAGTGACAGAGGTAGAGGTGACTCTTGAAAAACACGGGTTTGAACTGTTCAGGTTCACTCCTATACAGATTTTTTTCAAAGTTACACAAAATGTTTCTGCCTTTCCTGTCTCCTTTTCTACCTTATCCACATTTTCTGCCTCTGCCATCTCTAAGACATCAAGACCATCACCTCCTCTTCTTTCTTCTCCTCAGCCTACTCAATGTGAAATTGACCAAGATGAAGACCTTTATGATGTTCCATTTCCTTTTAAGGAATACTAAACATATTTTCACTTCCTTATGATTTTGTTAATAGCATTTTATTTTCTCTAGCTTACTTTATTATTAGAATACAGTACAACACATATAATATAGAAAATATGTGTTATTTGCTTATGTTACTGGTAAAGTTCCCAGTCAACCCTAAGTTATTAGTTATTAAGGTTTGTTGAGTTAAAATTACACACAAATTTTCGAGTGAATGGGCAGGGGTTAGTGCCCATAACTTCATTGTTGCTCAAGGGCCAACTAAAAATCGCTACTTACTGGTAATACTTTAAATGTAAATAGATTCAATTCTCCAATAAAAAAACAGATTGGCAGAATGGATAAAAACATATGACCAACTATACATTGTCTAGTTGGGTGCAGTGGCTCATGCCTGTAATCCCAGCAATTTGGGAGGCTGAGGAGGGTGGATCACCTGAGGTCAGGAGTTCAAGACAAGCCTAGCCAACATGGTGAAACCCAGCCTCTACTAAAAAGAAACTAGTCAGGCATGGTGGCACATGCCTGTAATCCCAGCTACTTGAGAGAGTTAGGCACGAGAATCGCTTGAACCTGGGAGGTGAAGATTGCAGTGAGCCGAGATCACACCACTGCAATCCAGCCTAGGTGACAGAGCAAGACACTATCTAAAAAGAAAACCAAAAAACACAAAACTATACATTAACTATAAGAGACTCAATTTAAATCCAAAGTTATAGATTGAAAGTGAAAAGACAGAAAAACATATTCCATGCAACTGTTGCCCAAAAGAGAGCAAGGGTGGCTATATTAATCAGGCCAAATAGATTTTAAATTAAAACACATTACAAGAGACAAAGAATGACGTTGTATACTAATGAAAATTTCAATACAGCAAGAAGACATAATAATTATAAGTATTTACACACATTACAACAGACCATCAAAATATATAAATCAAGAACTGATAGAATTGAAGGGAGGAAGAGTTCTACAATCCCAGTTGGAGACATCGATACCCATTGTCAATACTGGAGAGAAAAACCACACCAAAGGCAAGTAAGAACATAGGGCTTAAACCACAATGAACCTACCAGATCTAACAGATGTAAGCAACAACAAGAGCATATAAAATTTTCTCAAGTGCAGCTGGGACATTTTCCAGTGTAAACCAACATGTTAGGCCACAAATTAAGTTTCAACAGGTCAGAAAACATTGTTATCATGCAAACTATCTTCTGTGACCACAATAGGGTGAAGTGATACATCAATAACAGAAGAAAAACTGGAAAATCCACAAATTTATGGAAATTAAACACCACACTCTTAAGTAACCAATGTACCAAGAAAGAAATTACAAGGGAAATTAGGAAACACTTAGAGAAGAATCAAAACAAAATACAACATAACAAAACTTGTAAGACATAGTAAAACAGTGGTCCCCAACGTTTTGGCACCAAGAACTGGTTTTATGGAAAACAATTTTTCCATGGAATGAGGGTGAGGGGGATGGTTTTGGGATGATTCAAGCGCATTACATTTATTCTGCACTTTATTTCTATTAATATTGCATTGTAATATATAATGAAATAATTATACAATTCACCATAATGTAGAATCAGTGGGAGCCCTGAACTTGTTTTCCTGCAAGCAGATGGTCCCATGTGGGGGTGATGGAAGACACTGACAGATCATCAGGCTTAAATTCTCCTAAGGAGCCTGTGACCTCGATCCCTTGTATGCAGTTCAAAATAGGGTTCACACTCCTATGAGAATCTAATTCTACCACAGATCTGACAGGAGGCAGAGCTCAGGCAGTAATGCTAGTGATGGGGAGCAGCCGTAAATATAGATGAAGCTTTGCTCGCTCAACTGCTGCTCACCTGGCCCAGTGTTGGGTACACATGTATTTACAATTGTTACTTCCTCTTGCTGAATTGACCCTTTTATCATCAAATAATGAACTTGTCTCTTTTTATAGTTTTTATCTAGAAATCTATTTTGTCTGATATACATATAGCTACTCCTGTCCTTTTTTGTGTTTCCATTTGCATGGAATATCTTTCTCCATCCCTTTATTTTCAGTCTATGTGTGTCTTTATGGGCTAAGTGTTTTTCTTGTAGGCAATATAATCTTGGGTCTTGTTTTTAATCCATTCATTCAGCCAATCTGTGTCTTCTGAGAGAAAAGATTAATCTGTTAATCTTCAATGTTGTTATTGGTAAGTAAGGACTTTCTCCTACCATTTTGTTATTTGTTTTCTGGGTGTTTTGTGGTCTTTTCTTCCCTTTTCCTTTCCTTCCTATCTTCCTTTTTGTGAAGGTGATTTCTCTAGCGGTGTGTTTTAATTTCTTACTTTTTATTTTTTGTGTGTCTGTTGTATGTTTTTTGACTTCAGATTTGTCATGAGGCTTGCAAATAACATCTTATGACCCATTATTTTAAACTAATGACAACACAACCCTAATTGCCAAAACAAACAAATGGACTAACAAAAAATGAGATAACAAAAACTCTACACTTGAACTTCATCCCTTCTGGTTTTTAGCTGTTTGTTGTTTCTATTTATATCTTATTATATTGTCTATGTCTTCAAATTTTTGTAGTTAAATTTGATGGGTTCATCTTTTAGTGTTTCTAATCAAGATATGAGTAGTTTACACACCTCAGTTACAGAGATATAATATTCTGTGTTTTTCTGTGTACCTACTATTACCACTGAGTCTTGCACCTTCAGATTATTTCTTACTGCTTCTTAACGTCCTCTTCTTTCAGACTGAAGAACTCTCTTTACCATCTTGTAGGACAGTTCTGGTGTTGATGAAACCCCTCAGCTTTTGTTTGTCTCACAAAATCTCTATTTCTCCTTCATGTTTGAATGTTTGAAGGATATTTTTACTAGATTCCAGGACAAAAGGTTGTTTTCCTTCAGCACTTTAAATATGTCATCCACTCTTTCCTGACCTGTAAAGTTTCCCCTGAGAAATCTGCTGCAAGACATATTGGAGCACCTTTGCATGTTATTTATTTTCTCTCGCTGCTTTTAGAATCTTTTCTTTATCCTTGACCTTTGGGAGTTGGATTGCTAAATGCCTTGTGATATTCTTATTTGGGTTGAACCTGCTTGGTGTTCTACAACCTTTTTGTATTTGAACATTAATATCTTTCTCTAGGTTTGGAAAGTTCTCCATTATTATTTGTTTGAATAAACTTTCTACCCCAATCTCTCTCTCTCTACTGCCTCTTTAAGGCCAATAACTCTGATTTTCCTTTTTATTTTTATTTTTGGTTATTTTCTAGATCCTGTAGGTGTGCTTCATTTTTAAAATTATTATTTTTTGAATCCTCTGACTGTATTTTGAAATAGCCTGTCTTCAAGCTCATTAATTCTTTCTTCTGCTTGATCAGTTCTGCTATTGAGAGGATCTGATGCATTCTGAGTATTTCAAACTGCATTTTTCAGCTTCAGAATTTCCATTTTCAATCTTTTTGTTAAATACATCTGACAGGATTCTGAATTTCTTCTCTGTTTTATCTTGAATTTCATCAAGCTTCCTCAAAACAGCTATTTTGAATTCTCTGTCTGAAAGGTCACAGATTGGTCATGGTTACTTTATTTAGTTTGTTTGGTGAGGTCATGTTTCCTGGATGGTCTTGATGCTTGTGGATGTTCATCAGTGTTTGGGCAATGAAGAGTTAGGTATTCATTATAGTCTTCACAGTCTGGGCTTGTTTGTACTCATCTTTCTTGGGTGGGTTTTCCTGGTATTCAAAGGGAATTCAGTGTTGTGATCTAAATCTTTGGTGACTGCAATTGTATGTGCATTAGGGGTCACCCCTAGCCTAGTAACACTGTGACTCTTGCAGGTTCATAGAGACACTGTGTTGTTGGTCTTGAGTAAGATATAGAATTCCCTGGACTACCAGGCAGAGATTCTTGTTCTCTTCCCTTACTTTCCCTCAAACAGATGAACTGCTTGAAGCTGGGGAAGAGGTAACATAAGCATTCCTGTGACCACCACCACTGGGACTATGCTGAGTCTTACCTGAAGCTAGCACAGTACTGGGTCTTGCCCAAGGTCTGCAGGTACCACTGCCTGGCTGACACTAATGCTCACTCAAGGCCCAAGGGCTCTTCAGTCAGCAGATAGTGAATCCAGCCAGGCTTGTTTCTCTCCTTTCAGGGGTGCAAGTTTTCCATTGGCCCATTGTAGGTCCAGAAATGCTGTCTAGGAGCCAGGGCCTACAGCGGGAAACCTTTGGGATCTACTTGGGGCTTTATTCTAGTTCAGCTACATTGGCACCCAAGCCCCAAGAAAAGCTTCTTCCCATTCTTCTCCCTCCTTCCCTTATGCAGAAGGATTCTCTTCCCATGGACCCAACCACTCTAGGCCTGTGACAAATATTGCTGAACTATGACTAATGTTCGCTGAAGGCCCTAGGGCTCTTCAGTCAACTTGTGGTAAGTGATTCCAGGCCTGGTTATGTCTCTTCATGGCAGCAGGGGCCTCTGGTGCAGGGCAGATCCAGAAATGCGCCTCGGGAGTCTGTGACCCACCATGGCCTGTACCACTGTGGCCAAGCTGGTGTCCTAGTTGCAAGACAAAGTTTCTTTTACTCTTCCCTCTCCTTTCCTCAAGCAGAAGAAATCTCTTCCCATGGTCTCACCACTGGGAATGTGCTGGGTCACACCTGAAGCCAGCATGGCCCTGGCTCTCACCCAAGGCCTGTGGTGAGTACTGCCTTGATACTACTGATATTTATTCAAGGTCCAATGGCTCTTTAGTCAGCAGGTGATGAATCCCACCAGGACTGGGTCCTTCTCTTCAAGGCAGTGGGATCCCTTCTGGCAGAGTAGGTCTAAAAATATCATCCAGGAACGAGGGCCTGGATGGGGGCCTTAATACTCTGCCTGGGGCCCTATTTTACTTTGCCTAAGCTGGTATCCAAGTTGCAAGACAACATCCTCTTGACTCTCCTCAAGCTGAAGGAAGGAGTCTCTCCTGGAACTGTGAACTGCCCTGCCTTGTGATGGGGAAGGGGTGATGCAAGCACTCCCGCCTTGGTCACCCTGGCTGGTGTCATGTGCACTCCAAGTCCACTGGCTCCTAGCCCAGCACAGTGCCAAGACCTCCCTAGGAATTGCAGTCCTCGTGGCCTAGTCTACCTTTCAAGTTATGTGGGAATCTAGGGTATTCAGCCCACGGTAGTGGGGCTAGCTGAAACTCAGGTTCTGACTGCTGGGATGGATACCTCCCCTCTAGCTAGGGCTGATCTAAATGTTCCCTTTGTGGGCACCAGCTGAATGCACTCCATGTTTTTTTCCACTGTGACAAGGCAGCACTGAGTTCCAATGCAAAGCCCACAGTCACTGCGCTCTCTCTCCATGTCATGTGGCTGCTGCTGGGGGATGTGAGAAAGGTGGTGTTAGCAATTCAAGACTGCCTTTCCTACCCTCTTCACTGTCTCTTTCCTTGATGTGATGTTAAAACCAGGGACTGCAATCGCTCACCTGATTTTTGGTTCTTATGAAGGTGCTTTCTTGTATGGACAGTTGTTCAATTTGGTGCTCCTGTTGGGGGAACTATTGCTGGAGTGTTCTACTTCGCCATCTTGTTCCACCCTTGAATCCAAATATATTTCCAATATTGTCTCTTGATGAGTCCTGAGGCACCAGTTAATTTTTTAAAATATCATTTTGTTCTCTGTTTTTCAAATTGAAAAAATATCTATTGGTCTACTTTTCAGTTTGCTGACTCTTAGGTCATTTACAATGTACTCTTTTTTTTATTGTATTATACTTTAAGTTCCAGGGTACATGTGCACAACGTGCAGGTCTGTTACATATGTATACATGTGCCAAGCTGGTGTGCTGCACCCATTAACTCGTCATTTACATTCGGTATATTCCACCCCACGTTTCTTTTCACTGTGACAAGGCAGCACTGAGTTCCACCCCACGACAGGCCCCAGTGTGTGATGCTCCCCTTCCTGTGTCTAAGTGTTCTCATTGTTCAATTCCCACCTATGACTGAGAACATGCGTTGTTTGGGTTTTTTTGTCCTTGTGATAGTTTGTCGAGAATGATGGTTTCCAGCTTCATCCATCTCCCTATAAAGGACATGAACTCATCCTTTTTTATGGCTGCATAGTATTCCATGGTGTATATGTACCACATTTTCTTAATCCAGTCTATCATTGATGGTGGACATTTGGGTTGGTTCCAAGTCTTTGCTATTGTGAATAGTGCCACAGTAAACATATGTGTGCATGTGTCTTTATAGCAGCATGATTTATAATCCTTTGGGTATATACCCAGTAATGGGATCATTGGGTCAAATGGTATTTCTAGTTCTAGTTCCTTGAGGAATCACCACACTGTCTTCCATATGGTTGAACTAGTTTACTGTCCCACCAACAGTGGAAAAGTGTTCCTATTTCTCCACATCCTCTCCAGCACCTGTTGTTGCCTGACTTTAATGATCACCATTCTAACTGCTGTGAGATGTTATCTCATTGTGGTTTTGATTTGCATTTCTCTGATGGTCAGTGATGATGAGCATTTTTTTCATGTGTTTGTTGACTGCATAAATGTCTTCTTTTGAGAAGTGTCTGTTCCTATCCTTCTGCCACTTTTTGATGGGTTTGTTTTTTTCTTGTAAATTTCTTTGAGTTCTTTGTAGGTTTTGGATATTAGCCCCTTTTCAGATGGATAGATTACAAAATTTTCTCCCATTCTGTAGGTTGCCTATTCACTCTGATGGTCGTTTCTTTTGCTGTGCAGAAGATCTTTAGTTTAATTAGATCCCATTTGTCATTTTTGGCTTTTGTTGCCGTTGCTTTTGGTGTTTCAGACATGAAGTCCATGCCCATGCCTATGTCCTGAATGATATTGCCTAGGTTTTCTTCTAGGGTTTTTATGGTTTTAGGTCTGACGTTTAAGTCTTTAATCCATCTTGAATTAATTTTTGTATAAGGTGTAAGGAAGGGATCCAGTTTCAGCTTTCTGCATATGGCTATCCAGTTTTCCCAGCACCACTTATTAAATAAGGAATCCTTTCCCCATTTCTTGTTTTTGCCAGGTTTGTCAAAGATCAGATGGTTGTAGATGTGTGATATTATTTCTGAGGGCTCTATTCTGTTCCATTGGTCTCTCTCTCTGTTTTGGTACCAGTACCATGCTCTTTTGGTTACTGTAGCCTTGTAGTGTAGTTTGAAGTCAGGTAGCATGATGCCTCCAGCTTTGTTCTTTTGGCTTAGGATTGTCTTGGCAATGTGGGCTCTTTTTTTGGTTCCATATGAACTTTAGTTTTTCCAGTTCTGTGAAGAAAGTCATTGGTAGTTTGATGGAGATGACAATGAATCTATAAATTACCTGGGGCAGTATGGCCATTTTCATGATATTGATTCTTCCTATCCATGAGCATGGAATGTTCTTCCATTTGTGTCCTCTTTTATTCCTATTGGTTTACTTTTAAGTTCATTGACTCTTAGGTCATTTTCAATCTACTCTTAAGTCCATCTAGATCATTGTCTTAAGTGTAGAATACAATTCTAGACTGTGCATTCATTTACATAGTTTCTTCTTGTCAATTTGTTTTCACCCATTGCTATACGTATTTCCAGTAATAATGGGTGGTATGTTTATTAATAAACATTTCTTTCAAATGTGATTACCTTTAATTATGATAAACCCATAATATAACAGCTATACTATATTAGTAATGGTTAATATATCTTCTCATCTTCCAAACTATACACTCCACATCCCCAACTCCCAGATATTATGAACCAAAAGAAAAAGTTTTATGACTTATAAGTTAACATTCTTTTGAGGGAAAATTAAGTCCAGTTTTATCATAATCATCTTCTAAAGATTATGAGTTATTTTCTAATCCTAGATAGCAACTTAAATTACTTCAAGGTAAAGATCCACTTCTTCTTTTAATTTAAAATTCATTACAGTTGATTGCTTCTATTTGTTATTGAAAATTATGAGTTATTTCAGGAACAGAAGAAATAGTTTTATATAAATTTATTCCTATTAATAATTTTCCTCACCATACAAAATACAAAAATTGAATTTGATAAAACTTAAGACCTCAATGTATTCCCAAATTGACAAAAGTTGAAATATATTCTTCTGGGATAGCTAATAATTTTCTTCTGTAACAAACAAAAGAAAACATAACAAAAATAACAGAATTCGTTTTAGTGGAACATTATATGCACATTGCTTAGGATTTGTCTGATGACATGTTTAGTAATTGTTTTATAAGCACTAAATAGCCTGATCCAAGTCACTTCTGAGTTGAAGGTTGGCCATGGTCTATTTTAAAAATTTGAAATCACTGTATAAGAGCTCTGTTGGCATGCCAAATGAGGTTTTCCAGCCCATTTCCACTGTATCAACTAACATCTTTCAATCGACAAATTGCACTTTGGCGTGAACACAAGGATGGATGTCTGCCATTTTTTTGGTCCGTTGTAAAATAGCTATGAACATATGGAGTGTGTTGTTCATTTTTAGAGCTTGAGGATGGCAGGTTTAATTTTACTAAATATGCAAAGAATGGATGGCAAGTTGAAGACCAAATAGGCTGAGCAGGAGATGTACAAAGGCCATTTAGCAAGAACTATTTATGCCACATTAGGATTTCCTGACATCTCATATTTTTATTTCATCCCACAGGTTATCTTTTCCTTCCTATTATTAACCTTGCCTAATTAGAACCTATTAGCAAGAAAAAAGATTATATATATATTTCTTCTTTCTTTCTTTAGGGCTTCAGATGTAGAAACAATGCAGGAGAAGGATTGGGAGGCTGATTTGGAATGAAGATGTGGCATATCTTCAAATCTGAAAGCTATCTAAAAATGCAATGGGATGCCTTGGAAGTTGTTAAGTACTATATCATAGAAGTGTTCAGGCTGACACTGTCCCACTTTATTAGGCTATTATATATTAAAAAGAAGCAAATGATGACAACTGGATTAGATGTGTGCTGAGGTGTTCCCTAAGGCATCCTTTAAGTTACATTTGCTCTACACAAAATACAATTTTCATGAACCCTTAAAATAAATAGTTTTAATTTACTTTCTTTTCATTGTGGCATTCCTACAATATTCTCCTTAGGACCACTACATTTGTGTAATTTCCTAAAAATGAAGTCTGTAAGAAAATATTCAACACAACAAAATGCATTGGGTAGGTCTTTTAAAATGTTCTGCATTGTGATACTCTGTAGTAGTTGAATATTTTGCTAATTAAACTGTAAACAGTAACAACTTTTACAATCTTCCTAGCATGTTTCAGCAGTTCAACCATATCTTTCAGGGCCTACGATGTTTTATATTACTCAGTCATTCTTGGTGTGAGTGCCTTTTACAGTCAGGCTTTCTGCTTCAGTGTCACAAGACCACTGTTAATATTCCAGATATCTCATTCTTTCTCTACAGTATCCAAAGCTGGAAGACTGAAGAAGAGCAAGACAAAACTCTTTCTCCAATGCTATGTCTTTCGTTAGGAAATTAGAAATTTCCCAGAAACAAACCATGGGAGTTACCCTGGCATATCATTCGTGAGAACTAGGTCATATTGGTCCTCTTACACCAAAAACTGGCAAAAGAAAACAAGATTACCATGATTAGTTTAGACTATTGTTTCTCAACTAAGAGTGGTACTGCCCCCTAAAAGATATTCATAAACTCAACAGCATTTTAAAAAAATTGTTATCATGCCTGGAACATAATGTGGAACATGAGTTGTGAGGGGCCAAGATTAATACAAATGATGCTATGATCAGAAAGTCCTGCTCAATGAAGACTTTGAAGCTTCTTAAGTCTCACGAAGATCACCAGTCTGGGCAAAACTGGTATCTTTCCTTGGATCCAGGCACATTGCTGCTGAACAAAATTGGATTTATGATGATAAGAAAAAGAGAAGGCTGTGTGGTAGGCAAGCAATTATATTTGCCACAATTGTTATACTTCCTCTCTATGATTCCTCCTTTTATTTTTGTATAACTCTGAAACCACAAAGGGAATGCATATTTAAAATTCTAAATACCTTGTGGAAGATATTATGTATCATTTTGAGTTGCTATTGTTTTTCACAATGCTCCATATTCAATAAATATGGGTTGATGATGCTGACAATGGCATGTGTGAGGAGTTGATTAGCCTGAAGAGAAACGTAAGTATACCTGGTGATTATAATTGTCAAAGCATACTCACATACTTGAAGTTGGCTGTACCCAAAAGCCTGAACTTTTATTTTATTTTTTTAACTTTTATATTAATGGAACTTGAATGCTTTTCAAAACTAAAATCCTGATCAAAAAATGAGACTAAAGGTAATATTGTTCACTTTTATTAAAAACCTTTATGAGACTAAAATTGAATTTTGATATAAAATGAATTTAAGGGAGATTTTATTTATGTGTGGAAATTGATACCAAGATAAATTTTAAGGATACATGAAGCAGTGTTAGGAAATATGTTTTAATATTAAGATAAGCACTTAATCAAAGAGGATATATAAACAATTTTTACAGGCAGTATAAAAGAACTCTTGTTAGGAAAAAGCCATGAAAAGCTGCTAAAATATTGAATTCATGTGTTAAGGTATTTTAATTATTTCTGATAATTGTCTATTTGGTAAAATTATATTAGCAGTCTAACTAAACCCAAGAAGAACCGTCATGTCGACTTGCTCACTTCCATGATTACTACTCCATGTTGCATGGAATAAAAACACCTATGATTACTCATCTGAGCCCCATCCCAATTGTCTATGTTCCCAGACTATCCTGCCACATGACCTACCTTATGATACACTTAGTAGACAATCTTCAATCAATGCATGATGAAAAAACTTCCTGATATTAATACATTTAATATTTTACCTAACTCAGTTTCCCATATTTATGTAACTTCATAAATTACATTTTGTAACTGTGCTCACCTAGCCTAGTTATGCATAATTAGTTGCTTAATAAATGCTTTTTCAATATAATAGTGATAAATTACCTTTTCAAGTAATAATAACTATTCTCAAGTAACCTGAAAAAGTTACTACATAATCAAAAGAAAATCTACTGCATCTTATATGTGGAATCAAGATTGCTTTAAAATATCTTGGAAGAAAGTAAGATTAAATCTATAAAGATCTGATACTTATTTCTTCCAAGTTTTAATATGTATGCACATTCACTTGCTCTTAAACTTTTATATTACACAAGAGAAAACAATTTTTAAACTCAAGAAATTAGCCTAGAGTCAGAATATGAATATTACTGTCAACTGAATTTGCAACACAGTCTAAGAGTCATCTTTATTACTGGATTTATATTTGTCAAGAATAAAGGTGGAATTTTAGAAGCGTAATACTTAGCCTATGGCATTACATTCTTTATAAGGAATCATGTACTCTTCTATTCCCTGAAGTCGTTTTCATACAATTTTACTCCCTAATGTTAGCATTGAAAGCATGTATGTAAAATAATTGTATTTCATGTACAAAGACAAAAAATTACGTTGGAAATGTTTATAAGTGCGTTAAACAAAGGACAGTAATTTTTCTGGCAATGTAAATTTTTAGAAAATTAGATAAGACTCAGTAAATTAACTCTAGATGTTTGTGACTTGAGGCTTAATTAAACATGTCTTGATATATGGCTATCAAAAGATTTAAGTTGAACGTTAATTCTTATATGTGAAAATGTACTTGCCAGATAAATTCATTTTTGAAATGCTGAAGTTTATAGAAAAGTCCATTCAAGTGACAAAATACCTCAGAAGGGCATGGAAAATTTCACCAAGAAAGTTGAGGCAACACTGCAGCTGGTCAAAGGGAATGACTAACACCTACATTTTCTCTAAGAATTATGGCCCTTTTATCTATTAGCTTAACTGATTTAACCATAACTCTTTCCCCCTCCAAAATTTTTTCTAGGAGAAATGGCCTCAAATTCACGTTCATTGGAGTCACTTTCAAATACCATATTATCTTTCCAGGAATTACTGTGTGAATACCGGATTCTCTCCTTTACTCAAAATCAAAAAATATTAATTGAATGATTTATTTATTAAATGTACTTAGCCAATTTTTTTTGTGCATTTACTCTGTGATAGGTACAGGAGATGTAATAATGAACAAAACAAATACAGTTTTTATCCTAGTGGAGTTTGTGTATTTTATATCTAAGAAAAGTTAGTATCAATTGATGAGGTGAATATATCTGAATACTGGAAAGTGCACGTTCCTTCAGAAATAGAGAATTGATTGTAAAGAAGCCAAAGTGGATAAAGTGAAGTAAATTATGAAGATATTTTAATAATTTAAAATATCTGAAGATGGAGAAACAAGAAAGTGAGGTCTGGTTGATAAAACCTACAGGATATTTTGTGATGCCTTGAATCTCCAAGGAAGGGTAGAGGAGGTGTTAAATAAGATGGTACATTTCAGAGACAACTGGTGATCTCTCCAATTACCATTTTTCCTCTTTTCAACAGTAATAAAAATGTTGGTGAACATCATGGAATCCTTCCAATTTCTTGCTCCACATAAGCCCAACTAGAAGACTCAAGTTATCATCAGACTTTCCTTCATTCATTTATGGAGTCATTTTATGTGTCAGGCATTTTATAAAGGCACAAGACAAGACATAAGGCAGGAATAAACGATTCTTGGAAAAATACCTCATATGTGCATGGAATCCCTCTTGCTGCTTCCCTACACTTGGATTGCATCTCAATTTCTTCATGGTAATGTCCATGACTATGTCCTAGAATATACACATTTGGTATCCCAGCTAAAGACTGCATTTTCCAGCCTCATTTGAAGCTGTATTTAGCTAAGTGACTAGGTTTTGATTAAAAAAAAAAAAAGTGAATATCTGATGTATACAAGTTGGGTCATGTTATAAAACAGAAGAGTATGTCCTGTAGACTTTCCTTCCTCTTTCTCTTACTAATCAGTGGAATGGGGATGTGATAGTGGGAGCTGGAGTAGCCATTCTGCATCCAGAGAAGGAAGTCCTGAGGATGGCAGAGTAATGGGTCCTTGGTACCCTTAAGCCACCATATCATCTGTGGACTGCTGAGAAGGATAAACTTCTACTTTGAAGACACTATTATATCCTTTTCTTTTTCACAGTAACTTTGTACAGTTAGTTTTCTTTTTATTTTGGTTTCCTGGCTAAGTGTTTTAGAATACACTTTTCTGTACCTATTTTTTTCAGTGCTAATGCCTCTCTTGAGAGGAACTTAATTTTGTCCAGCCTCTAAATAAAAATTGTGCATCTCAAAAACTTAACATATGGTTGCAGACTTTGAAGGGAAGAACACAAGGACTTTAGGAACATTAAAATTAATTAGTTGATGAACTGGATGATGTAAAGTAAAAGAACAGGACAGTAGACCCCAACCCCTCTGGAAAAAAACCCCAAAAATATCAGAAGCTTTGCTGGTTATCCACCCACGCAGTATAGATTGTTATGAGAGGAGGGGTAGAATTTGTAGAGTACATTAAGGGACAAAATTTTATCAGTAAAATATTTGTGCCAATTTTTTCAAGATAGTCTTGAAAAAAGTTATGACCTGCTGTCATAATGCCAGTGCGTATTGAGGCAGCAATAAAATCTATCACTACTTTGAGAAGCATACTACTCTCATTTTTTCTTGCAGTTACTCAAGATTCCAAGCAGCTATAGCTACTAAAAGAATGATCCCTCAGCTGTGACAATGCTTACAATTTTTTCATCTCAATTAAATTATAAATAATTTGTGGGTAAAGGTTATACCATATGTTTACATATATATACACATTTTTGGAATTCAGGATATAGTGTTAATCTCAAAATAGATATCCAATACCTTCTCTTAAAAATTATTAACTTGATGCATTCACAGGGGTATTGAAACGTCATCTAGTCAATGTCTTGTCAACCACCAGTAATTTAGCATAGTTGACCAATACACTGTTGGTGAACAACATGGAATCCCTCACATTTCTTGCCCACTTAAGCCCACCTAGGAGAATCACATTGTCATCAAACTCTCCTTCATGCTTTTATGGAGTCATTTTATGTGTCAGGCATTTTATAAAGGCACAGGAGAATATATATGGCAGGAATAAAAGATTCTTAGAGAAGTACCTTGTATCAGCATGGAGTTCTTCTTGTTGCTTTCCTTGCACTCTTGGCTTGCATCTCAGTTTCTCCATGATTATATTCTGACCCATGATATCAATTTCTAAGCAGTTTCTTTTGACCTCCAAATATTTATCAAAACATCTTCTAAGCATTATTCGAAGTGACACACTGTCAGAATTTATGCGAATTACATTCAGTAGATACTTTTACTTGCTTAGCTTTTATTTGGACATATTCTCAATGTTATGTACATGTGAAATAACTTGCTAATAGTACATATGTTGGTTCCTTGTTTTTCCCTCATTGGGCTTCCCTCTACTTTGCCTTTTTAATTTAACTTTTGTGAAGTAAGCATTCCAGAATGTACGCTCTTGCTCAGGCTTCGAACATTTACTATAAAGTTACCATTTGATTGTAACACAAAATCCAATCCTATTCTTTCTCCTTCCTTCTTTTGTTCCTTCATTTCTTTCTTCCCTTCTTTTCTCTCTTTCTCCCTCTGTGTGTGTGTCTTAGATTTTATAGAACTCATGATATTCTTTCCAAGCTAATAAAAAAGACCTGCATAACATTATTAGCAAATTAGAGTATGCAAATTAAATCCACAAGGAAATACTGCTACCTACCTACCAGAATGTTTACAATGCAAAAGACCGACAATATCACGTACTGACAATGGCATGGAGCAACTGGGAACTCATATATAGCTAATATGAATATAAACTGATAAAGCCACTCTCTAAAACAATTTGGCAGTTTATTTCGTACAGTTCTAGGGGCTATAAGTCTGAGGTCAAGGCACTGGCAGATCTGGTGTCCAGTAAGAACACTCTTCCTGGTTTGCATATGGCTACCTTCTCCTTGTGTCCTCACATGGTGGAGCAGAGAGACAGAAAAAGAGAGAGCAAGCTCTCGTGTGTCTCTTCCTATAAGAGCACTAATTCCATTACGAAGGTTCCACCCTCATGATGTACTTACTTCCCAAAGGTCTCACCTCCAAATACCATCACATTAAGATTTAGGCTTCAATTATTATTATTATTATTTTTTTTTTTTTGCAGGGGGACACTATTCAGTCCATAGCACTCCACCCCAATCGCCTGTAATTTGTGTCCTTCTCACATATAAAACACACACACATTTCTCCCCCAAATGTCACAAGTCTTAACTCGTTCAGCATCAATCCTAATGTCTAAAGTCCAAAGTCTCATTTAAATATCATGTAAATCAGATATGGGTGAGACTCAAAGTAAGAGTCATTCTGAGCCAAAACTCCCCTCCAGCTGTGAAGCTGTGAAACAAAACAAGTTATGTGCTTTGGAAATGTAATGGTGGGAGAGGCACAGGATAGACATTCCCACCACAAAGGGAAAAAAATGAGAGAGGAGGAAGGGTAATAGGCCCCAAGCGAGTCCAAAACATAGGACATCAAATCCCATGAGATTTTAAGGCTCAAGAACAATCCTCTTTGTCTCCCAATGCTTGGTCTTATGGGCCCACTGGGGTGGCATGGCTACATCACTCCCTTTGCTCAGTAGGGCAGCTCTGCAGTAGCTCCTTCTATGCCCCAACCCTGCCCTCCTGACACCCAGGGGGTGTCCCTGATGATCTCCAAGTCACCTTGGAAGTCCTTCTTACCTTTTCTTCAATGATAGCATACATTCACAGTTTTCCTTCATTAGGTCTCACTTTCTCTGTTTCCTTTAGTCCCATCTGGTAGTTTTTCTGGTGGCTTATTTCCTCTCTATCCTTGGCTTCTGGTCAGATGGCCAATTAAGTCTATGGGTCACACCCACACTAACCTCCTTAACAAAGGTTGGTTTGCCATACCCTTAGTTTTTTCTTCTGAATATACTCTCTCATTTTTTGTAACATAGACAGGCAGGCTTAGAATTTTCCAAATCTTTAAGTTCTAATTTATGTTTGCCTAACAATTCCATCTTCAATTCATTTCTCTCCTTTTTCATTTTACAATATGCAGTCAGATGCCGCTTCAACACTTCGATTAGATATCTCCTCAACTACACACCCAATTTCATCCCTCACAAGTTGTACCTTCAACAGAACACTAGAACACAAACACAATTCAGCCAAGTTCTTTGCCACTTTATAACACTGCCTTTCATCAAGTTTTTAATAACATGTTCTTCATTTCTGTTTGAGATTTCATCAGAATGGCCTCTGACAACCATACTTCAATCAACTTTCTATACATAATTATTTATGTATTTTCTAAGATGACAGAGGCTTTCTCTATAGCTTTCTTCTTTTTACCTTGAGCCAATACTGGAATTGCTTTTAAAATTCTCTTCACGGGAATATTGGTTTTTTCTAGCACATACATCAAAACTTTTCTAACCTACACCCATTATCCAATTCCAAAGCTATTTCCACAGTTTTACATATTTATTACACAATTTCTCCACTTTTCTGTACTAATTACTGCCTTAATCAGCTCAGGCTACTGTCACAAAATACTATACACTGAGTGGCTTAAACAATTATTTCTCACAGTTGTGGAGGCTGGACATCTGAGATTAAGGTGCTCATAGATATGGGGACTGGGTTAGGGCCCTCTTAAGGTTTGCAGGCAACTGTCTTCTTATTTTATCTTTCCATGGTATAGGACAAAGAGACAGCGAGAAAGGGTGGGCGGGGGGGGGCAAGGAGACAAGCTGCTTTGTATCTCTTATCATAAGGGACCCCACTTCATGACTTAATTACCTCCTAAATGCTCCATCTGGAAGTACCATCACATTGAAGGTTAGGGCTTCAGCATATGAATTTTGTGGGAACACAAACATTCAGCCCAAAGCAAACCTGAAAGGTATCACGTGGAAGCCTGAGGCTTCACACCATATGATTCTATTTGTATGACCTTCTGGAAAAGGGAAAAGTATACAGGCAAAAATCAAATCACTGGCTGCCTGGGCTAAGTCTGGGTAGGAGGTTGACTGTAAAGGTATAGAAGAAACTTGTTTGAATTGATGACAGCATCCTGTTTCTTTACTATGATAGTGATTACAGAGCCCTACACATATGTCAAAACCCATCACACTGTAAAATTTAAAAGGGTGAACTTTATTGTTTATAAATGATACTTCAATTTTGTACTTAGAACTTGGACTCAGAGGTAATATTTACTTAAAAATAAAAACACACAGAAGCCACATTTGTTATGAGTTCCAATTCTGTGAAGGCAGGGCTATGAAAATTCGAAAGTAAAAGGGAGAAAAAGACTGCTCTTTGTCTAATAATAATTTTAGTCAAATTTTTGAAATAGCCACAGTTTCAAAGTTACCTTTCTCTGTTTCTCTCCGTATCCTGCTATTCCTCTCTCTACGTTCCAGAAAACTTGAGATCCAAAATGTGCCTTCTATATTTGTGTACATTTTTTTGTTCTAAAATGCTTCATTCTTCACAATTGTCTTTCTTACCCTCTCCTCAAATGCAAATTTCTATCTGTCAATATACTTTTTCTTAGTAACGTATTTTGGAAAACTGATTTTGCTGGGTTAATATAAATATATGAAGGCATGGAACACAGAAAAGTACTTTGAGAATATACCTCCCTTAAAATTAAATTACTGTATCATCAAAGCAAGTCAAAGCTTTTGATTATCTATGTAAAACATTAAATTATAAAGAATGAATTTTATATATATGATCTATTGTTTACTATGTGTTAAACTTTATATTAAAATTGGCAGTGAAGGAGTTATCCCAGCTCTTTGGGAGGCCAAGGCAGGTGGATCATGAGGTCAGGAGATCAAGACCATCCTGACTAACATGGTGAAACCCCGTCTCTACTAAAAATACAAAAATTAGCTGGGCGTAGTGGTGCATGCCTGTAATCCCAGCTACTCGGGAGGCTGAGGCAGGAGAATCGCTGGAATCCGGGAGGCGGAGGTTGCAGTGAGCCCAGACCGCACCACTGCACTCCAGCCTGGCAACAGAGCGAGACTGTCTCACAAAAAGAAAAAAGAAAAAAGCATGAGCACAATACCATAGTGTAACGAGAGACTCCAGTTGTTGAGTCAGCTCTTCTAATTTGCTTTTTTTTTTAGCCCCTTCTTTCCCTTTCCTTTAAAGTACAGAGAACCTCTTAAAGTTCCAAGTTGTCTTTTTCTGACAGCCACTGTGCCCAGTGCTTTTGGTTGCCTCCACACAAGCATTTTCTCCTTCCTTGCTAATGAAGGCAGATTCCATTCACTCCTTGGGTATTCAGGTACTTAAGAGGAAGCTGAACCTACACTGCCTCTGGCCAGGAAACAGGTGTTGCCATTTTATTTCCCTTGCCAGTAAATGACTTAATGGAGGAGAAGATAGTTTGAGACTTCTGGGAAAAATTTTTCTCACACTTTAAAAGGGATGTGAGTAAGGCATTATAGATTTAATTGTGCCCCCAGCCCCAAATTCATACATTGAAGCCCTGATCTCCAGCACGACTACATCTAGAGATATGGCCTATAAAGAGGTAATAAGGTGTAAACGAGGTCATGGGGTGGGGCCCTAATCCAACAGAACTGATGTCCTTATAGGAAGAGGAAACAACACCAGAGCTAGCTCTCTCGGCATGCTAACACAGAGGAAAGACCCAGTGAGAACACAGTAAGAAGGTGGCGGTCTACAAGTCAGGAAAGAGAGGACTTACCAGAAACCAAATTTGCTGCCACTTTTATATGGACTGCTATCCTTCAGGATTGTGGGAAATTAAATGTTTTAGGCACCCAGACTGGAGTATTTTGTTACGATAGCCTAAGCAGATGAATACATAAGAGAAACATCCACTATCCCCTTCTTGGCTTTGGACTTGGCTATGTGAAAATGTGATGATTGCCGCTTCTGTGCTTCTTTTGAGTTCATGAAGGGAAAAGCCTGAGAGCAAAAGCCAATAGACTGATAATATTAGAGAAAAAGAATTTCAGTCCTTCATGATTTTACTGAACTCTTAAATAAACCAAACCTCCATCTCCTCACTCACCCTGTCACTTTTTGGTCAGATTCCTACCTGCTCTTATCCCACCAAGAGAGCACCAATGATGGTGGTGGTGATGCCTCTAACCATGGGTGGTTGTGGGAGCACAAAAGCCACAGGAACTTCTACATATACAAAGGCCTTTGGTCAAGAACTGCCTGAAAAATATTTTTTTTTTTACCATTGGAAAACTCAGTATTTAGCCGGAATCCTTCATGCTACATTTATTTGAAATAAGAGTCTTATCTTTTGTAGCACTTGTCCTTAATAGACTATAAATATCTATCTCATAAATTTTTTATCTATTTTGAAGTTTCATCTGGAGAAAAAAAGTTAGGTTATCACTGTTTTTCATATATCCCAAGCCCTCTGGCAAGCCAGCTGGGCTCTGGCCCAGCTTGTGACTTTTCTTGGCAGAAAGGAGGTTTTGTTCTTAAACATCTCAATGGGAGCTAAGCTACCAGAGCTCGATTCTGTTTTATGCTCTTCTGTTACATCACTGAAGCCCACCTGTCCACTTCACAGTCCTTGTCACTCAGTTCAGGATGTGAGCTGCTTCTTTCAGTGTAGGGTTATGAACATTGGGGTACCCAGGAGCTACTGTAAACTTCTATTTGTCTCTGCATATGTGTTGTTTATTTTACTACTTGGTGGCCTAGGCTCATAGCAATATAGGTTTGATTTTTTCCCAAGTCTTGTGAAAAGCCTTTCTTACATATTTTAATTCTAACAATTATCCTGACGTAGGTATTGTCATCCCTGTTTCACAGAGACACAAGGTAACTTGCCTGGGGTGATCAAAATAGTAAGTGGAAAAGACAGCATATAAACTCAGATTATCCTGACACCAAAGCCCACGTTGTTAAAATACTTCAATCTACTGCCATTGTAAAATCTGTTATGAAAGAGGGAATGCTCAGATAATATTAAATTTCTTCACTGTAGCATGAGGTAAAAAGAACTTTAAAGATAAAACAGGAAGGAGTGATGAAGAGACAGAAGCCTAAGGGGTCAGAGTGAAGACCAGGATGATGCAATCTTTGGTGATTCTAAGTGCTGGATCTTGTATAGGTTCAGACATGAAGCGTGCTGGAACTTTAGAGATGTATTTGTTTACATCTGTTCTGCATACCTGTATCTGCTCCTCATCTAACTACACCCTCTATCTCTCTCCATGTGATTCTGGTAGGCCTGCCCATTACATGACTCCATTCCCTTGACTAAGTGGTTTGTCTAGGAGTGGCTGTTACATAAGCCAGGACAATCAAGGATTGATAAATCACTGAAGATGGTGAGAGGTCAGGTTTCCCCCTTCTCTAAGATCATTAAGCAGAGATGACTTAAGACACAATCAGTAGATAGCCACGTTTCCAACTACTTGGAATGAGCCAATGTAGCAGTAGAGATTGGATGGGGAAGATGATAGAGGCAGAGATTGAGAAACAATCATGGTGGTGATTGAGTTCCTGGTTCCAGTATCTGAGGTCCCTGGATATGATCTGTTTTCTGTGGGAATTCTTTTGATCACATGAAATGTTTCAGCAGCCCTCCATTAAGTCTTGTTCACCCTTTTGGCATCTCTATCACTTGCAACCAAAAGAATACTGACTATAGTAGACTTCGGGGACTGAGTAATGCAACTAACACTCTCACTTCAAACAGTAGTTTCCTAAGTGATATGGTAAATATACAAACTGGGCAAGTGACAGATCTCAATTACGTGGTATGATGTGTGTTTGCAAGCCTTCTGGAGCTTGTAGGCTGTGGGGCAATATTTGAAGTCAGCTATAATAGGGTTGGCAGCATCTTCGTTTCTGAGATTTACACAGTGATTCATCTGAGCTGAAACAGAAGTCTAGTGTCCTCAGAGCAAGACCACAGCTGAACATGCTTGGAATTCAAGCAAGAGCTCTAGAGGCAGAGAATACAAAATAAACAAAAACATAGCCATGTGATCTGGTGATCTTGGTAGATGCTCAGATAGAGTTAGGGTTAAGGATGCATTTCAAAGACCCCCCCAAGTATCAAAGGGCTCATCTTAGGGGCAATATACATTAACCAGGCTTGTGACAGAAGAGTTATACTTCATGGCTTCATTTATCAAGTTTTAATTGAATACCTACTATGATCAGACACTGTGACTATGACCCAGGTTTGGTTCTAATTGGCATAGGATCTAGTCTGAGATGGATATGTAGAATTGTACAATGTGGCAGGATTACATGGATAGAGGATTTTAAAGGGTAGACTCTCAAGGGCTAAGAGGTTTTACTTGTTTGTGGGAAAAACACACACACACACAGATGCACACACACACAACCATTATCTGAAAGTTCTTCATACTACTCCAGTTCTAGTCTCTCCACTGAAATCAAAACTTATATATGCGAATGCATATTTGATATCATCACTTGGAAATCTGAGAGTTATCTCTAATTTAGCATGGCCAAATAAAACAGTTTCTCTGCGAGTCTTCCCTGGCTTAGTAAATTGCCACATCATCCAAACACTGAGTTGCTCGTCTTCAAAGGAGTGAGTGACTTGATAAATTTTTATGGTATAAATATGATTACTGTGATAATCTAATAGTTTATCAACTAAACCCTTGAATTTTTTTTGATAAAATTTACACGTCTGAGCACTGTAGTTCTCATGCTAGTAGAGGATATAGCTTTCGGGACTGATGGACTCATTTTTCCAATTATAATCCAAGATTAGTAGCTATGTGGCATTCCTAAGGCTTTCCCCTTGCTACCATAACTGGAAAAGGTTTACAGCACAAATGTCGGATGAATACTGATAAAATATTTGTGGCAATGGATATTGCTTTGTCATATATCCTTTATACTATGTTTCTTGAAAATATCTCCTGGATAAATCCTGACATGGTAAAAGTAGAATTCACTTGATTTCTTTTCATTCTTTAGCCTAGTGAAATGGGGAGTAAGGGAAAAGGTGAGAACAATTAAGAAGAGAAATAGAATTACTTAGTAAATGGGTCAGGTCAATTAAAGTTTAGCACTCCACAAAATAATGAGTGCCTGGGACTAATGAAAAGAATTTTTAAGGTCACTTACGTCTTTAAACATGTAATTTACTGTTTGAAAATCTTCCTTTGAAATGAACAGTGACTTTGAAGAAGTTGCAAATTCACTTTACAATAAGTCAGAGATCAGGTACATCACCTGCTGGTAACAGTGGAACCCTGTAATTTGATTGTTTCACCCTCTGTGATAATAGTAAAATCCATCAATCTGTGATTCAAAACTCACACATGATATGGTTCTCTCTCCTTGTATTTTATAAAAGATTTTAAATGTTTAGATATTCTAGTATCTTTAAAGTACTACATGAGATGTAGAGAGAACATTGTATAATGGTAAGTTTTATTAAATATTGATTTTTTATTATTCTTTTTCATCCCAGAGTCCTGGTCTCCTGTTATAGTAACTGTTCAAGTTAGCTGCATCCCAGAAGGGAGAAAAGCACCAGCATATTTCCAAGACCTGAGTTAAATACATGGGCCTTTCCTCTCAAATGCGTGACAATGAAAAACATGATTCTTCTTTGTACATTAGTTTCTCTGCCTATAAAATAAATATTCCATGTAGCTCATGTAGTAAGAGACCTCTGATATATTGAGCTCTTTTAGAAAAGTTTTGTAAAAATGCAATAGAATTATGATTCCTGGATCTCATTCTTGCTAAGAATGAAAATGAAACTTTTGTAAGCACTTCAGAATAATAGAAGAAATAACAGCAAACTCCCCAACAGAGAGACTGTACTTGCCTTTCTGAAGTCTGTTAAAATCAAACAATGTATATAGCCATACGTAAGTCCTGTGCCAAATACAGAACTAAGGTCCAGCATGGATAAAATCTGAGACACATTTCATGATTGGCTCTACCACTTTCCTTCACAGAAATCAATGACTAAAACTTGGAGACATGTAGAGAACATTCCACATAATGACAGCAGAATGCTCTTTATTCAAGTATCCAGCTGAAACCATCTTTGCAAAAATCATAACTGAGGAAATTATTACAGTGAAAGAGATCTGACCTAACCAACTCCATATCTTGTTTCTAACCTCAAAGCTGTCCTTGTTCTTTCCTAGGCATAGGCCAGACTAAGTTTGGGAGGAACTTAGTTTATAGTGTAACTTTGAAACAAAGCTGGTAACAGCTCTTTCCCAAACCAAAGCCTCTTTCTGCCTGGGGACTAGATTGCCTTTGCAGGACTAACAAATTAGCCCCAAGATTAGAAATTGTGGTTTAGAAGTCATGCAACTGGAGGCTGCAAGATTCTAAACCTCTCCAAGTTGTTCCTGGAGATAATTATCACTATTGTAAAACTTAAGATAAGTGCTTGAGATACTTTGCAGACTTTGCACTCAATAGATCAGCTAGCACCACCCATATTGATAAACTGGCTCATCTGGTTTTGTGGCTCCCATTAAGGAACTTGCTCAGCATAAGAGGACAGTTTCAACACCCTATGATTTCATCTCAGACCGCACCAAGCAGAACTCCTGATTCACTGGCCACCAAATTATCCTTAAAACTCCAATCCCGGAATTCCTGGGGAGACTGATTTGAATAACAATAAAGTTCTAGTTTCCTGCACAGCTGGCTCTGCATAATGACTCTCTCTTTTTTGCAATTCCCCTGTCTTGATAAATCAGCCCTGTCTAGGCAGTGGGCAAAGTGAATGTGTTGGGTGGTTACACTGCTATGGAAAGAATTGTGTCCCTCCCAGAATCACATTTTGAAGACTTAAAAAAAAAATTTTATTATACTTTAAGTTCTAGAGTATAAGTGCACAAAGTGCAGGTTTCTTACATAGGTATACATGTGCCATGTTGGTGTGCTGCACCCATTAACTCATCATTTACATTAGATATATCTCCTAATGATATCCCTCCCCACTCCCGACACCAAATGACAGGCCCCGGTGTGTGATGTTCTCCACCCTGTGTCCAAGTGATCTCATTGTTCAATTCCCACCTATGAGTGAGAACATGCAGTGTTTGGTTTTCTATCCTTGCAATAGTTTGCTGAGAATGATGGTTTCCAGCTTCATCCATATCTCTACAAAGGACATGATTCATCCTTTTTTATGGTTGCATAGTATTCCATGGTGTATATGTGCCACATTTTCTTAATCCAGTCTATCATTGATGGACATTTGGGTTGGTTCCAAGTCTTTGCTATTGTGAATAGTGACACAATGAACATACCTGTGCATGTGTCTTTATAGCAGCACGATTCATATAATCCTTTGGGTATATGCCCAGTAATGGGATGGCTGGGTCAAATGGCATTTCTAGTTCTAGATCTTTGAGGAATCGCCACACTGTCTTCCACAATGGTTGAACTAGTTTACAGTCCCTCCAACAGTGTAAAAGTGTTCCTATTTCTGCACATCCTCTCCAGCACCTGTTGTTTTCTGATTTTTTAATTATTGTCATTCTAACTGGTGTGAGATGGTATCTCATTGTGGTTTTGATTTGCATTTCTCTGATGGCCAGTGATGATGAGCATTTTTTCATGTGTCTGTTGACTGCATAAATGTCTTCTTTTGAGAAGTGTCTGTTCATATCCTTTTCCCACTTTTTGAAGGGGCTGTTTGATTTTTTTCTTGTAAATTTGTTTGAGTTATTTGCAGATTCTGGATATTAGCCCTTTGTCAGATGGGTAGATTGCAAAATATTTCTCCCATTCTGTAGGTTGCCTGTTCACTCCATCAGGTCATTTAAGGTCTTCTTTATGCTGTTTATTCTAGTTAGCCTTTTGTCTAATCTTGTTTCAAGGGTTTAACTTCTTTGCAATGGGTTTGAACATCCTCCTTTATCTTGGAGAAGTTTGTTATTACCGATCTTCTGAAGCCTTCTTCTCTCAACTCGTCAAAGTCATTTTCCATTCAGCTTTGCTCCCCTGTTGGCAAGAAGATGCATTCCTTTGGAGGAGAAGAGTCACTCTGATTTTTAGAATTTCCAGCTTTTCTGCTCTGGTTTCTCCCCATCTTTGTGGTTTTATCTGACTTTGGTCTTTGATGATGGTGAGGTACAGATGGGGTTTTGGTGTGGATGTCCTTTCTGTTTGTTAGTTTTCCTTCTAACAGTCAGGATCCTCAGCTACAGGTCTGTTGGAATTTAACTACATGAAGATGTAGGTAAAAGGCAGTCATCTGCAAACTCCAGACACCGTTTGCCTGGGTATCACCAGTGGAGGCTGCAGAACCCCAAATACTGCAGAACAGCAAATGTTGCTGCCTGATCCTTCCTCTGGAAGCTTTGCCTCAGAGGGGCACCCGTCCGTACGAGGTGTCAGTCGGCCCCCTACTGGGAGGTGCCTCCCAGTTAGGCTACTTGGGGGTCAGGGACCCACTGGAGGAGGCAGTCTGTCCGTTCTCAGATCTCAAACTCTGTGCTGGGAGAACCACTATTCTCTTCAAAGCTGTCAGACAGGTACGTTTAAGTCTAGAGAAATTTCTGCTGCTTTTTCTTCAGCTATGCCCTGCCCCCAGAGGTGGAGTCTACAGAGGCAGGCAGACCTCCTTGAGCTGTGGTGGGCTCCACCCAGTTTGAGCTTCCTGACCACTTTGTTTACCCACATAAGCCTCAGCAACGGTGGATGCCCCTCTCCCAGCCTCGTTGCTGCCTTGCAGTTCAATCTCAGACTGCTGTGCTAGCAATGAGCAAGGCTCCATGGGTGTGGGACCCTCCAAGTCAGGCACAGGATATAGTCTCCTGGTGTGCCATTTGCTAAGATCCTGAGAAAAGCACAATATTAGGGTGGGAGTGACCCGATTTTCCAGGTTCCATCTGTCATGGCTTTCCTAGGCTAGGAAAGGGAATTCCCCGACCCCTTGTGCTTCCTGGATGAGGCAATGCCTTGCCTTGCTTTGACTCATGGTCCATGGGCTGCACCCACTGTCCTGCACTCACTGTCCAACAAGCCCCGGTGAGATGAACCCAGTACCTCAGTTGGAAATGCAGAAATCACCCGTCTTCTGCATAGCTCATGCTGGGAGATGTAGACTGGAGCTGTTTCTATTTGGCCATCTTGGAAAATCCCACGTTTTGAAGATTTAACCCCCAGTGTGATATTTGGGGCCTTACTTTAGATTAAGTCATGAGGATGGGGTCCTCATAATATAATTGGTGCTCCCATAAGAAGAGACCACAGAGTTTTCTCTCCCTGTCTCCCTAGAAGATGAAGATGTAGGTAAAAGGCAGCCATCTGCAAAGCAGGGAGAGAACCCTCACCAAAAACTGAATTTGCCAGCATCCTGATCTTGGATTTCCTAGCCTCCAGAAATGCAATAAATAAATGTATTTATTTAAGCCATTCATTTTACGCTATTTTGTTATAGAAGCCTGAGCTGATTAAGACAGTCATTGTACTAAGAAGTGTAGGGCTGTTGTAACAAAGAACTAAAACTATTGAAGCAGCTTTGAAACTGGGTAAGGGATGGAGGTTAGAAAAGTTTTGAGGTGCATGGTAGAAAAAGCCAATAGTGCCATAAAGGAAGAGGTAATTCTGGCAAGGACTCAGAAAGAAAAGAGAAGAGCTGTGGAGAAAGCTCCTATCCTCTCAGAGAATATGTTAATATTCATGAACAAAACATTGGTAGGTGTCTTAGTTCAATTGTGCTGCTGTAGCGAAATACCTGATACTGGCTAATTTACAAAGAACAGAAGTTTTTGTTCCTCACTGTTCTGGAGGATAAGAAGTCCAAACTCAGGTTTATTTCAAATGTATTGCTAGTATTGCAGATGGCTGTCTTCTTCCTATAATCTTAAGTGGCAGAGAGAAAGAGACAAAGATCTAGAGACAGAAAGAAAAAAGAGAAAGCACACTCTTTGTGGTTTCTCTTCTTATAAGGGCACTAATTATATGATGGTACCCCACACTCATGATCTCATGAAGCCTAATGACCTTTTGGAGACCCCATCTCAATGGGAGTCAGGTCCTCAATATATGAAAATTTTAGGGAGACACAATTAAGCCCATGTGGAAACACATGTCTGTTGTTTAAGCCACTTGTTCTATGGCATTTTGTTATTTCAGCCTGAACTGACGAATAAACATGCATAGACCATTCACAAAGATAGAGTGTATCACAGGCCATAAAACAAACCTTAACGGGTTTAAAAGAACTGAAATGATATAGAGTACATTCTGTAATCATAATGGAATCAATGAGAAATCAATGGGAGAAAGACAACAGAAAACTGAAAAACAAAAGAGAAATCACTTAAGCAAAAAGCTGTTTCTATGAAAAAAGTCAATAGAATAACACTTTCAACAACTTAAAGAAATGGACCAGTTCTTCAAAAACCAGAAATTACCAAATCTCAACAAGGATGAAAGAGACTATGTTGATAGTTTTTTAACTATTAAAGAGTAAAGAGCTTTAATTCATTATTTATTTATCTAGACATGGTGGCATACACTTGTAGTCCCAGCTACTTGAGAGGCTGAAGTGAGAGAAGTGCTTGAGCACAGTATCTCAAGGTTGCAGTGAGCTATTACTGTGCCATTTCACCCCAGCCTAGGGCACAGAGAAAAGTTGTCTTTCAAAAAAAAAAAAAAAAAAGAAAAGAAAAAAGAAGTTTCATTAAAAAGTTGTCCAGGCACAAGTGATTTCACTGGGGAATTCTACTAAACATTTTAACAACTAGGTAAGAACAAGTTTATTCAAACTCTCCCAGAAAATCTCTTCTCCTTTTAGAAGAGTAGAGAATGCTTCTCAACTCATTTATTGATGTCAGCATTACCCTAATACAAAACTAGAAAAATACAGTTTAAAAAATAAAGAAGACCAATATCTCTTATAAATGTAAAAATATTTAACCCATTATTTAAAAAAATAATTAAGCAATCTATAACAAAGTTATATTCTATGACCAGGTGGGATTTCTTCCATATATATAAAGCTGTTTCAACATTGGAAAATCAAACACTGTAACCCACGGTATCAACAAGCAAAAAAATAAAAATCATATGATGGTATCAATTGACACAGAAAAAATATTTGACAAAATCCAACACCCACTTATGATAAAAGCACTCAGCAGGAAAGGAATGGAGAGAAATTAACTTAACTTGATAAAGGGCATATAAGAAAACATATAGATAACATCACACTTTGACGGTGAAAGACTGAATGCTTTCTCCACAAGTTCAGGAACAAGTCCAGCATGTCTGCTCTATTACTATTATTCAGTGTAGTACTGGAATTTTAGCTACTGCAATGAGCAAAAAAAAAGAGGTTAAAAAAAAAAACAAAAAACATATAGAGTGGGCCAGGCACAATAGGTCAAGCCTGTAATCCCACCACTTTGGGAGGCTGAGGAGTGACGACTGCTTGAGCCCAGGAGTTTAAGACCAACCTAAGCCACTTAGTGAGTCCTCCATCTCTAAAGGAAAATATTGAAAAGATTTAGCTGTGTGTGGTGGTGTGTGCCTGTAGTCCCAGCTACTTGGAGCTGAGGTGAGAGTATCACTTGAGCCTGGAAGATCAAGGCTGGAGTGAGTCATGATTGCACCACTGCACTCCAGCCTGGGCAACAGAGTGCGACACTGTCTCAAAAAAAGAAAAAAGGAAAAAGAAAGAAAGAAAGAAAAAGAAAAGCCATACATAGTGTAAAGGAAGAAATAAAACTCCTTCTGGTTGTGGATGACATGATTGTCTTCACAAAAAAACTCAAGGGATATACAAAACACAAAATCAAAAATAAACAAATGAGTAAGTGTGTTCATCAAAGTGGCAGGATACAAGATCAACACATAAAAATCAATTGTATGTTTACATACTAACAATAAACACGTATAAACCAAAAATAGAAACTCAATACCATATATAATTGCTCCAAGTAAAATTAATTATTTACATATACATTCCACAACACATGTATAGGATCTAGATGCTGAAAATTATAAAATGTTGAAAATAGAAATTGAAGAAAATCTAAATAAATGGAGATATACTCTGTTCATGAACAGATAACTAGGAAGACTCAACATGGTAAATATGTTAATTTTCCACAATTTAAGCTATAGGATTAATGCAATTTCCTACCGAAAAGAAAGTTTTCTGTAGACACAGACAAGCTTATTCTAAAATTCATATGGAAAGACAGACCCTGCAATTGCCAAAAAATCTTGACAAAAAGAAGAATAAAATGGGAGGAATGATCTATATGATATTAAGTCTTACTTTGTAGTAAAGTAATCCAGACAGTGTAGTACTGAAGGAACTACGGATGTATAAACCAATGAAACAGAAAAGAGAATCCAGAAACAGATCTGCACAGATGTGCCTAAGTAATTTTTGACAACAGTTTAAAAGTAATTCAATGGAGTAAGTCTATATGCCCTTCTCCAAACAATGCTGGAACAAGTAAGCATCCACAGGCAAAAAACTGAACCTTGACTCAAACCTAATATCAATTCAAAATGAATTATAGACTGACATAATGTAAATATACTTAAATTTAGAAAATAAAGCCATAAAACTTTTATAAAAATAGCACAGGAGAAAATTTCAGAATTTAGGAGTCAGCAATGAGTTCTTTGACTTGACACCAAAGTACCATCCAGAAAAGTAAAATTGGTAAATTAGACCACATGAAACTAAAACTATTTTCCTCTGTGAAAGGCCATGTAGTAAGGATGAAAAGAAATGCTACAGGCTGGGAGAAAATATTTGCCTACTACATATCTGACAAACGAGTAGTACTTAGAATATACAAAGAACTCTCAAACCTCAGCAGTGGAAAAAAAAAAAATCAATTAGAGAATGTGAAAAGAACACAAAAACACAATTCACTGAAGATGCATACAGATGGTAAATAGGTACATGAAATTACGTCCAATATCATTAACCATGAACAGAATGCAAATTAATACCACAATGGGATATACTGCCCACCTAATGTAATGGCTAAAATAAAAAACAGGGAAGATACCAAATTCTGGCAAGGATGCAGCAAAACTGAATCACATACATTTTGCTTGTGATTTGCTTGTGTAAAATGATATAGGCACTCTGGAAATTAGTTTCACATTTTCTTATATACCTAAACATGCAATTTCCATAAGGCCCAACAATTCCCTTCTGGGCATTTATCCCACAGAAATGATAATTTATGTTCACACAAAAACCTGTGAATAAATGTACATAGCTGTTTTTTGTTTAATAACTAACAACTGGAAATAGCCAAGGCATTCTTTAATGGATGATTTTACAAACAGGGTATATGTATACCAAGAAATATTATTCAGCACTAAAAAGGAATGTAGTACTGAAAGAACTTCAATGAATCTCAAATTATGCTGAGTGAAAAAAGCAAATATCCAAAGGTTATATACTGTATGATTCCATTTACCTCATATCTTTAAAATGATAAAGTTTTAGAAACGGAAGAGAATTTAATGTTTGCCAGTATTTAGTGACAGAAGAGAGGGGATAAAGACAGGTGTGATTATTAAAAGGCAAGGTGGGGGGATCTTCACGGTGTTGGTACTGTCCAGTATCTTGATATGCAAATATACATAGGTGATACAATTTTATAAAGCTTAACACACACACACACACACACACACACACACACATAAATGCGGACAAGTAAAAGTAGGGAAAGTTGAATAAAATTGATGGATTATATCAATGTCAATGTCCTGGTTGTGATATTTCACTATAGTTTTGCAAGATGTTACTATTGAGTGGAAAACTGGAGGACAAAGTACAAGACGGATCTCTGTATTATTTCTTATATTTGCATGTAAATCTACAATCATTTCAATAAAAATGTCACTTAAAAATAAGAACTGCACTCATGAAAACAATATACATGCGCAGATTAGTAAATATATAAGAGATGGTTGCTTGCATTATAGAGTACTTTTATATTTCATAATGTAATTTATTGTTTATTACTTTCAGCAGTAAACATTCCTGTTTAATTCAAAACAGAGCTGAATTTAAACATGACAAGGTTTAAAGGTTACAGGTTTCAGGCTTTACCTCCCTCATAAAACAGACTTATGGTTTCATTGGCAAGAGATTTGTTCACAGTATTTGCAAGACTGAACTGTACAGTTACCACTGAGAAGCTACTGTATAATGGGAAAATCACTGATATAAGCTCCTTTTGGAATTCATAAAGCTTTGCTACACAACATTGTGCTCAGGAGCATCAGTGGATTGGTTAGGTAGTTTTAATGCAAATTAAGACACTATTCACATTTAATTTCAGAGGATCTGCAATGAGGCAAATCATACTTCTTAGAAATCTCATCAGATTTCCCATGCCTTCTACTATTCCAGCAATTCAATATTTTGTTTACAATCATTTTGTTCTTTGTGGTGGGAAAGGTTTTTACTGTTTCATGATGTGTGCATCCAATTTCTACCAAGACTGTTTGCTCGACTGAAGCCTAAAATGCTGAAACTTCTGTAAAACGCACATATTTCTGCTTCCAGTTATAAAAGTTTAAGCTCCTTAAGCTCCAAATTTTTTCTAAGGAAATATCATTAATTCAATTTTCCTTAAGAATGGACTGTGCATAGTTAAATCTCTGAAGATGGAGTGATTTTCTCTTCCTGGTCAGGTTATTTTCATGATTAAGTCGTTTTCCCCGTTGCTTAATCACTACTAAGCTAGTTATTCAGAATAAAAACATAAGATTTATATTGTTTAATCCATTATGCTGAAAAGAAGAATAAAGGGTAGCTGATTTAAAATTTCAAAGCTAAACTACTCTACTATTGCATATAATGCTGCAAAATCCTCCCAGGTGCAGCTGCTGTTGTCTATCTGTACATTAAAACTCAGTCATGGACACTGATAGTATCAAATTAAGGGGATTCTATGAAAATATTTCTAGATTATCATATGCCTATGAATTGATTTTTCTTTTACTTTTTGTGCCATCTGAAATTCCCCGAGAGTGACAAATTATTCTTAACATAGTGACTCAGGTAATATGACTTTCAGTATTTCACAATTACCTCATATCAGTAACAATCTTTCTCATACAATATATTGTGCATGTAATGTATTTGAAATTTGATACACATTTCTATCAAACTACTTAAATCTCTCATATTACAACCACTCCTATCTCTTGAATAACCCGACGGTAATGGAAAATGCTTTGCAACTTAAGTAACATGCAGTACCTTTTTAATAAGCAGAGTAGAGAAAATAGGAGATTCCTAGAAGGTTAAAATTCTAGATAAACACAATAAAATAATGAAATATTTATAGATGCTAGATTAGCAGATGGCAAGTTGGTTTTAAGGTAACTAGGCATAGGATAGCTGCCCATAGGAGTGTGAATTTGAAATTATTTTAGATTATAAGAAAAAGGAGATATTTGTTGACAAAAATAGATGAAGATACCAAAAATTATCAGAAGCCAAAGGAAACAAGGCTGAAGTGAGAGAAACACCATCCCCACTACCTCCACGCTCACTGAGTGAGTATCACGCACCAGGTACCGTTTAATGTACTTTACATGGATGCTATGGGCTGAATTATATCCCTTCAACATTCAAATGTTGAGGCCTAGACCCCTGTACCTCAGAATATTTCTAGATAAGGCCTTTAAAGAAGTGATTAAGTTAAAATGAGGTCAAAAGAGTGAACCCTAATCCAATGTCACTGGTGTCCTTATAAAAATAGGACATTTCTACATACAGAGAGATTCCAGGGATGTACACACAGAGAGAAAAGACCATGTGAGGACACAGTGAAAAGAAGGCCATCTGTAAGCCAAGGTGAGATGGCCAAGGAAACCAAACTTGCTCATACCTCTACCTTGGAATTCCAACTCCCAAATAGGCAAGAAATACATTTCTGTTGTTTGAGCCACATAGTTGATGGTACTTGATTATGGCAACCCTAGCAAAGTAATAGAATGGATTAACCTATTTATTCCTCATGAAAGCCCTATATTATTATCCCCATTTTACAGGTGAATAAATTGAGGCAGAGATGTTAAATGAGATCTCTGCTTGAGATTACACACCAGTGAGTATAAAATCCTGGAATTAGGCCCGGCCAGCCTACCTCTAAAGTAGTGTGGTTAACCATGATTAACACTGTTCAGAACGGAGTGGCTCTTTAGAAAGAGGTTAGAAAACACTGGAATGTTAAAACTCATTCACTCACATTTATCTATTAAATATTTCCTGAATGTGTATGTGCAAAAGACATTTACACATCAGTGTAAATTCATCATATATTTTTCCTTTAAAAAACTTAAATCTGGGCCGTGCGTGGTGGCTCACACTTGTAATCCCAGCACTTTGGGAGGCCGAGGCGGGTGGATAACCTAAGGTCAGGAGTTCGAGACCAGCCTGACCAACATGGTGAAACCCCATCTCTACTAAAAATGCAAAAATGAGCCAGGCGTGGTGGCAGGTGCTTGTAATCCCAGCTACTCAGGAGGCTGAGGCAGGAGAACTGCTTGAACCCAGGAGGCAGAGGTTGCAGTGAGCTGAGATCGCACCATTGCACTTTAGCCTGGGGGACAAGAGCAAAGTTCTGTCTCAAAAAAACAAAACAAAACAAAACAAAATGAAACAAAAAAACTTAGAATCTAGTAGGAGGGAAAAAATGATATGCATAAAGAAACAAGTTAGAAGAAAGAAATATGTCCCCAAAGACTAAAAATTATCTAGATGTATTCAGATGAACGGAGATCCCTTTTGCTCTGAGAGGTTCAAGAGAGTCAGAATTGGAGGTGGCATTTGAGTTACCCTCAAAATATCTGTCAAGCAGGAATCTTTGAAAAAGAGGAAAATGGAAAGCTACATAAGCATAAAAGGAAGAAGCAATCATAGGAAAAGTGAAGGGTCTGTGAGGGACAGGGTGGGAAAATAAGGTTTCTAAGTGTGCTTTGGAAGAGGATTAGAAATTCTTATAAATGCCCGAGGTTCTGTGCTTGCTATGGAGGGTCATTCAGTCAACAGAAGCTGCATTTTGTTTTAAAGAGAAAAATTGCTTCAGTTCATAGACTACGTATATGAGAACTGAATTCAGACTTACATTTCCACCAGTATCTTATTTAATCTGATTATTTTAATAAGTCATTTTCAGTTGCTACATTCTCAGCTCTATTTCAGCTTTTCATATTTCCACTAAAAATTACTATCAGTAATTTCTCTTTCGCCTTCAAACTGTGTTTCTTTCTCCCTGTGGCACTATTGTAGGGAAGATTTTATTTTCTTTCCAGTTTAATTCTGCTTAAAGTCAATAGAGACCATTTATGCTGTACAATTTTATCAGACCTCAAAGCTTTGTTATGTGAGGATTTGAATACAGAATTAAATAGAATTAGATTTCTAGAGGTTTGTCTTCTGTAGAGTACAAAAGACTTTAAATTTTTAACAAGTTTCATAAGCTTAGTGTTTTCTTTTTTAAGCTCCCATGGCTTAGAAACAGGCCTGGGTTATAATTTATACAAACATCATCATTTGACATATTAACTAGACAAACGAGGTATTCACCACCCCCTGTTAATATTCTTCTGTTGCAGGAAGTCAGGGAGCCCATACGGAGGGACCAGCTGAAGCCATGGCAGAAGAACATAAATTGTGAAGATTTCATGGACATTTCTTAGTTCCCCAAATTAATATTTTTATAATTTCTTTTTTTTTTTATTATTATACTTTAAGTTCTAGGGTACATGTGCATAACGTGCAGGTTTGTTACATATGTATACTTGTGCAATGTTGGTGTGCTGCACCCATCAACTCGTCAGCACCCATCAATTCGTCATTTACATCAGGTATAACTCCCCAATGCAATCCCTCCCCCCTCCCCCCTCCCCATGATAAGCCCAGTGTGTGATGTTCCCCTTCCCGAGTCCAAGTGATCTCATTGTTCAGTTCCCACCTATGAGTGAGAACATGCGGTGTTTGGTTTTCTCTTCTTGTGATAGTTTGCTAAGAATGATGGTTTCCAGCTGCATCCATGTTTATAATTTCTTATACCTGTCTTTACTGCAATCTCTGAACATAAACTGTGAACATTTCATGGACATTTATCACTTCCTCAGTCAATACTCTTATAATTTCCTAAGACTGTCTTTACTTTAATCTCTTAATCCTGTCATCTTCATAAGCTGAGGATGTATGTCACCTCAGAACCCTATGATGATTGTGTTACCTGCACAGATTGTTTGTAAAGCATGTGTGTTTGAACAATATGAAATCTGGGCACCTTGAAAAGAACAGGATAACAGCGATTTTCAGGACCAAGGGAGATAATCATAAAGTCTTACTGCCTACAGGGCTGGGCAGAACAGTGTCATATCTGTACATTCTTCTTGCAAAAGCAAGTAAGAGAAATATCACTGAATTCTTTTTTTCAGCAATGAACAGCTGGGGAAAAGAATGTATTCCCAGGGGGAGGCCTCTAAAGTGGCTGCTCTTGGAGTGTCTGTCTTACGCCATTGAAGATAAGGGATAAAATGCACCCTGGTCTCCTGCAGTGCCCCCAGGCTTGCTAGGATTAGGAAATTCCAGCCTGGCGAATTCTAGTCAGACCGTTTCTCTGCTCTTGAACCTTGTTTCCTGTTAAGATGTTTATCAATGACAATGCATGCACAGTGGGACATGGAACCTCATTATTACTTCTAATTTCGCCCTGGCCTTGTGATCTTGCTCTGCCCCCATTTGCCTTGTGATATTTCATTGCCTTTGAAGCATGTGATCTCTGTGACCCATACCCTATTTGTACACTCCCTCCCATTTGAAAATCGCTAATAAAACCTTGCTGGTTTTGCAGCTCAGGGGCATCATGGAACCTGCCGACATGTGATGTCACCCCCAGAGACCCAGCTGTAAAATTTCTTTCTTTGTATTCTTTCTCTTTATTTCTCAGACCAGCCAACACTTAGGGAAAATAGAAAAGAACCTAAGTTGAAATATTGGGGGCTGGTTCCCCCGATATTCTTCCATCCCTCATTCTCAAGTATATATGCTTTATTCTATGAACTGATAACTCATATCAGTTTCTCAATAGTTTTTCACTTATATATGTATTTAGTTTTTTCTCTTATGTGCATATACCTTTTTCCTACCTTGTATTTACTTCTTTTGTCAGAATAAAATTATTCTCAAAAAAGTAATAAACTATTTTCCTTATAATTTTATAGTCAAAATTACATTTCAGAATTTATACAGAACTTCTTTAAAAAAAAACCCATTCATTATGTCAGATGAAACATATGAAACATGTATCTTGTCAGATACATTCTCAATAGCATTATTAAATGCTTAGAAAATGTATAATTGCACGTGATACAGAGTATTTTGTTCAAATTTAGATACACAGCTATTGAAAGTTTTTTTTTAACTACAAGGGAAGAGGATACCCTAAGGTGTCCAATTTTCTTTGTCATCCACCTGAATAACTTCAGTTAACATTAATATACATGCTAGCATAAGAGCATCTGCTTTGAATATGTAAACGGAAGTAGTAAGTGCTGGAATTGAAGGAAAAATTTGATTAAATAATACATTAGGCAATTTCATTATATAGATCAGTTCTCATTAGGAGGATTGTTTCTCATTGAATCAAATACCATAATTAAAACATTATAGATTTTTTAAAAGTCTTAATTTTTCCATTTAATTAAAAGGGAAAAAAATATGCCACTAAAAATGTAATTGCATTTTAGTACAGTGACTTGGTTTTAAATCACTGCAAATATTTAGAATTCAATAATCATACAGAATAAATCTTCTTTTTTTTTTTTTATAGCATGGTATCTTTTTTAGGAACATTTTTTTCCAGCCAATAGAAAAATGTTTCATTAATAAATGATATAAATCATATTGTAATGATTTCTTTCCTTTAAAATCAATTATTACTGCTTTGATAACTAGTGTTTGAAAACATGAAACCCAGATCATAGTTTCTTATTTGCCATGGAAAGCAGTGTCATTTTGAGAATAGTGGGTAACTTGTAAAGGTCACCTTGTGTGTACTGCCATTTTCATTAGCAGTACTTTTCTCTGCAAATCTGCTGACAGATGGAGAGAGACTCGAAGCTTCTGGGTTTGCCTTCCATAAACAGGAAATGTGGGCATAAGAATGATGAAGTGAAATGAACTGCCTTTTATTTCATTTTTACTTTAGTTAATGATACAAAATTTAAAATATTTCTCTAATTCAGGCGCTTAAAAAACAAATAGTCAAGCTAAATGATATTTTGTATAGCTTATCATCTAAACATTTTTTGTTCATTCTACTTAACTAATGATATTTTAGTGATCTGTATACGGATCATCTCAGTGTCAAGTTGCTTTCTTTAGAAAGTAAAAACAGTAGTTTAAGGAAGTCTATTCTTCTTCAACAGCAAATAAAATAACCATATTAAATTTTCATAGCTAGGACCTGGAAGCGGGGCCAGATCCATGAACACGAAACCTGTGTAGTCACACCACACCTCATGCTTAGAAGTGCCTTGCACTTAAAACTTTGCTGTTGTCTTAATATTCTTAATAACATTTCAACAAAGGGCTCCACCCTTTTCATTTTGCACTAAGCCTTGAAAATTAAAACAGCCTGTCCTGCCTGGAAATATAATTTTTAAAAGCTGTTGGCTGGTTTGAAGTTAGTCTATAGTTAACAAATAATTTGTTGACCCTTCTTCCAATTTTTATACTAATAAAAGTCAGTCTATTTACACTTAAATTATTCACTGTTCAATCACAGTCCTGGTTTATTTATTTTTTTACACACTGTAAATGTCACTTTAAAAAAGCTAACCAAGCAAAAGAGAGAGAGATTTTCAGATGATATTTGGGTCACAGACCCATGTGGGGTTTTTAAAACTCTATTTGTCTCCCAAGGTAGTAAGGGTAGGGAGAAAGGAAAAGAGGAAGACTCTAGTTTGAAAATTTGGAGAAGATAATTTATTTAAATGATACAATTACATTAATAAATTGCATATTGATTTCTGAAAATATCCAGTAATTGATTTGAATGAGTGTATTATTGCTCCCATCACCTTCCCGAGTAGCAGAAACTATATTGAGGTCATTGTATCACTCAGAGCCCAGGAAAACCTCAAATTAAAAGTATTCATGGGCTTAGTGTTTTACAGCCCAGTTGAGGAATTATTGGCATCTAAAACCCAAAGTGACAACTCAATTTACTTCTAGGGGGAAAAAGAACAATCTGGAAGCCTCTGGGAAAATAAGTATAACTCAATGCTGAATCATTTCAGCATTGCTGAATCCAGCCTACTGCCTCTAATAGATAAGTAGCAAACCATTTCTAAGATTGCTCTCCCCAAACAATAAAAGCATACCCTTAAACCTGACATTTCCACAGTGATGAATCTCAGATGAAATCATATGAAATGTCAAAATAAAGACAGAAAAAAAATCAATAGTTGTGCAGATGAAGCTATGTAAGGTCAATAGTTTCATAATGTTGGTGACAGGCCACCCATGTTTTTTGTGTGACAATATTTTTTAATGTGCAATAACTCCAAAGCACTGAAAATTAATGTTTGAAATGGAATTACCTCTTGACAAGGATGTAATGAAATTCATCTTTTTTTTTTTTTGCCTCCAGAGAACACAGAATGATGTGGTAAATAAGCTGCCCTATCAAGGTCAGAAATAGGTTTCTAAGGCCAGAAAAAAGGAAGCATCACTTTGGTCCAAAGGAGTGTCATTTCTCTGCCTATCCCAATTTTCTGCTGTACCTCAGCACAGTCACAGACTGTGCTGGATCCTCTTCCAAACCTCCCACAGACATATGTCTTGGGGACCTTTGCAGTCCAAAACATGATTTGGCTGAGGAGACCTTTTAATTTGCTGTGGAAGGAGGAAGGGAAATGATAACATGTTTCTCTACAGCTATCATATTCCTCATTCCCTCTCTCAAGAAAAAAGTGTGAACCTTTACTCCACTCCAGAGCATTCAGAAAAGATTTGCCACGAGGTTAGTCATCTGGTGTATTTCAGACCCCCAATTACACTTCTTTATGATTTGCCTTATATTTATAAAAATAAAGTTTTACCACAGAGAAAGGAAAAAAAAATACAACTATAAACTTTTCATTCCTTAAAATGCATGTGTTTATAGCACAGCAGGATGTCATGGAAGATAGAGAACCTTAACAATATCCCAGTTTTATCCTGGAGAATTAGTTTACTAATAAAAATTTATTGTGTTATACTAATTGACTATTTCTGTGTTCTCTGGCTAAAATAAGATAAAATTTTATTTACTGAGAATAATAGATACTGACAGTGTGTGGTTAAGATTATAAACCTATGCCAATACTGAAAGAGAATATTGAAAACAGAGAAGAAGAAATAGATAAAGTAAGCAGGTCTTTAATTCTTGATTTTGGAGAGTTTTTAAAGTGAGATTTTGTGAAATGAATTGATGTTCCACAGTCACCAAACATTTTCAGATAACTAATTGCTTGTCTGAATTCTAAAACTACCCCTAAAGTTATGACATAACTAGTAGAGTTGCACTTTGTACTCAGTATTTAAAAGTTTTAACTGTGTCATTAATTTTACCTAAAAGATATACTTTACTTTAGACTAGCTCAGGATATAGAAATACTTTCAGTAATATTAAGAAAAAAATGGGCCAGATGCGATGGCTCACGCCTGTAATCTCAGCACTTTGGGAGGCCGAGGTGGGTGGATCATGAGGTCAGGAGATCGAGACCGTCCTGGCTAACATGGTGAAACCTTGTCTCTACTAAAAATACAAAAATAAGCGGGCCCGGTGGCAGGTGCCTGTAGTCCCAGTTACTCGGGAGGCCGAGGCAGGAGAATGGAATGAACTTGGGAGGCCGAGCTTGAAGTGAGCCGAGACCGCACCACTGCATTCCAGCCTGGGCAAGAGAGTGAGACTCCAGCTCAAAAAAAATAAAGAAAAGAAAAAAATGTAGGCTTTATATCTTTATTTGCAATATTTTAACGGTTTTTTTTTTTTTTTTTGAGACAGAGTCTCGCTCTGTTGCCCAGGCTGGAGTGCACTGGTGTGATCTGGGCTCACTGCAACCTCTGCTTCCCGAGTTCAAGCCATTCTCCTGCCTCGGTCTCCCAAGTAGCTAGGATTACAGGCGTGGGCCACCACACCTGGCTAATTTTTTTTCTATTTTTAGGAGAGACGGGGTTTCACCATGTTGGTCAGGCTGGTCTCGAATTCCTGACCTCAATGATCCGCCCACCTCAGCCTCCCAAAGTGCTGGGATTACAGGCGTGAGCCACCACGCCAGACTTTTCTTCTGTATTTTAAAAAGTAACGTAGTATATACAATTTTTGATTCCACATTTGAAAGGAAAAACAATGTCATGTCTATGCTGAAAAGGTCTAGAATACTGAAATGATTAAATAATAAAAATTAGAATTAGCTTAAAATTATCTTTGAGCTAAAATTTTACTGTAAGGATAGAATGCAACCATTCTCTTCTTTCACAGAGGACACAACTAGATAAATGACTTTAAACTGAAGCAAAAACTTGAATAAATTATATATATGGAAGTGTCTCTCATGATACAAGTACAAGCGGTATTGTAAGAGAACTTCTCTAAGAACTCTAAATATAAAGGAACAGATTGATATCAACCTTGGATCATTTAATTTTGTCAAGTTTGAAGTCATATAACTCACTGAAGTCACTTCCCGTTTCTATTTATTATTCTTGGGAAACAAATTCTACTATTGGAATGTTCATTTTTTTTAACATAAATTACTTGCATAAGTAACAATAAATAGAAGGAATCTCAATAAATGTTCACTTGAAAGTAACCACTGAAGTTATCAAAACTGTGATATTTTATCAAATGATTATAGTTACTCAATTTTGTTGGTTAACTTTAAAGCCACCTGTTAGTTGTAATATTTATATAATACCAGGGACAGCTCATGTTCCTAGCCATTGATTTAATAAAGAAATACTGAGTGAGTTCAGAGAATTAAGAAGGATGTGAGAAATCCAGACTCTGCTGTGCACATCATTCCTTTTAAATTCGATTTTTGTTCCATGCAGCATGGTCAAATAAGGTAGTAACTGAAAAATATATATTAAACTAGCAAAAGAGTGGTAATAGGTGACCTTAACAAGAAGAGTTTCAGTTGCCTGAGAAGAAGAGAAGCCAGAATATCATCAAGAACTGGTGACAGTGATTAAAATAAACTTGTTCAAGAACATCAAGTGTGAAAAGAAACACAGAGTTCGAATGGTGGGCACCAGAGGCTAAGTTCCAACTAGAACAACTGAGACATTAGGAGAATATTTAGTTGGATCTCTGCCTTTACATTGCTAGCTGATTTTAAGCAAGTTCTTTAAATGATCTAAGCCTAAAATTCTTCATCAGTGAATATTTCTGGTTAGGTTTTTTAGGAGTCTTCCAATTCCAGGTCACATGTCCTCCTACAGTTGTCACCTTTGCATTTTCAGTTTTAAAATGATTCTGGACTTTAACATTATAATGTTTCATGATGGCTTGTGTTTCAGTTACAGTCTGTGATCCCTCTATAGATTTACGTATTTCTCCCAAACAGACCTCAGCTCCTAATTGATTTTAAATTTTCAATTATGTATCCATACACTGAAACCTAGTACTCTGGCTCTTAAGTCCTTTGCATGTAGGAAGAGGTAATTTTCAGTAAAACTTTCTAAAAGTCCTCAATTTAACTCTCCTCACTGGCAAACCAAATGTAATCCTCTGGTCCCTTTCCACTTAACACTCCTTATAACCAACAGATCTTCTCCAGCTTCCATGTGAATTGCTCTTTGGGATTCCATGTTGCCCCGTACCTGTCTTTCCTCTCCTCTTTGTGCCCAGCACCATGCAGTTCTAGAAACCACAGAAGACCCAGAAATTTCTATGCTTAATTATCTCATCTCCCACAACCACTGACTGCTATTTCTCCTGAAGGATTCTTTGGATGAATGTCAGACTGCGCATTAGCAATAGCTAAGATCATTATAGAATTTACTTTCACGAAGTCACAAATTGGAAAAAAGCTCCATGCATAATCATGACTATAAAAAGAGCCCAAACTTACAAGTTTGTAAAACAATCTACTATCAGTCCAATCTGAAGGGTATATTGAAACAAAAAAGGAAATGGGAGAACAATCATAAAACTATAACTTCCAGGACAAATTTTGTTACTCTATTATCATGACTGCTATGATAACAATGAGTTTAAAACAGTGTTTGCCATGGAATTAAAATTAAAAAACTTTTCTGTGGCTTATTAAAACATCCCTGTGGTTGGGTTGCACATCAGGGCAAAAGAGAACTTAATAGTTATGTAGTATCTCTTAGAAGAACTGAATGAGGGGAAAGCCATGACTAGTCATCTCCGGTAGTTCCAACCATTGACATTATGGATTTTCTTGATCATCTTTTGGGAGATATACTTTTCCTACAGAAAACCATAACAGGGGTGACAGTGACACAGCTGGCCTTTCCATCATCACATTTTCTTTTTTTCTCTCTCTCTCTCTTCCTGAGATGGCAACTATAAGTACTATTTAAGTTTAAAAGACATATATGTGTTGTTTTGCATAATTATAACTTGGTATTGTATTAAATTAATTAAAAGCATATTGAGTCAAAAAGTTAGTATGTAGGTAAATATTGTCTTTTAAAAATTTATTTATTAATACCTTTCATTTCATAGATGAAACAACTGAAGGCCAAAAGTTTGCCAAAATTTCCAAGATCATACAGCTAATTAACAACATCTAGGCTATTCTTGTCTTTTGGAATCCAGTAAGAATCTGTTTAGATTATACATATTTTTACTTTAATGAAAGCTTTACTGATAACTTCCCAAAATGTTTGGGAAATTCTCATTGTTCTGGTATTTCTCCAATTGTTAATGTAAAACTACTTGTAAAATCAAACTAGAAACAAAGTTGATTTCACAGTAGAGTTGGCAATTTAGCTGAAAAATGTGAATAATTCTGATGTAAGTAAGGAAACCTGAATCTGAAAATAAATGACATAAATTTGCTAGGTTATTCCAATATTTATATACTTGAATCTGAATCATCAAACATATTTTAGAGCATCAGGGTACGGATTATAACACTAGGCTCTTAAGGGGATCATGAGAATAAATAACACATGACACTTTAGAAAATGCAGCAATCCCTAGAAAGATGCCTTCTCTGTGAGGTTTTCCCTTGCATCTGGAACACTATTTATTTTATCTTCTTGATTGGTGTTCCTGGGCAGGGGGCACAATGTAATGCATATGAGTGCATCTAATCAGAGAGTGTTTTCATCTTACGACTTTGTATTTAATTTTCTAAAATAAAAATTGCCAATTGCCAATTCCCAATATTATTATTTTTTCTTCAGCAAGCCTACAGTGATTTCAGTCCAATTATTGTGTAATTCTTGATCTGTCTGTTTTGGTTTAAGTGAAATAGCTAGCGAGGAAGACAGCTCATATTTTTCCATATCTTGAGGGAAATATATTTGATAAAACTTAGTCAATCATTGCATTATTATTTCATTTTAAAATCATTTAATATGACACTATAATTTAAGGGTTCTAAATAATGTTTGAGAATCACTAATCATATACAACCCATTAGCTACATATTTGAGCAAAAATATCTCCATAAGCCTTTTTATGTAGACCCAGCTCTAATAGGCCTGACCTTAATGAAAGATAACTTTATGGGATACCATTTTGATTGTAGCTTGTTTTGAAATTCGATACAAATTTATAGAAAGACGCACATGATGGTGCGAAAAACATAGTGTGTGAAATAAAATCTGACTTAAATACTGGCTCTTGTACTTCCCAGTGTGTGAACCTCAGTTTCTAAATCTGTGAAATGGTAATAACAAACATTTCATAGACTTGTTAAATAATTAAATGGTGTAATTATACACTAAAGTTTTTTTTAAATGTTTTGAATAGTTCTGTGCATATGACTTTACACCAGTAAGATAATTTCACTAAAGATTTCTCCTTTTCCCCAGTTTTCAAAGTCACTTTTAAGAAATATCATATGTAAATGAAAGTTTGCTAAATTATATCTAAATAATATGTCTCCTATATTTCAAATTATTTGATTCTACTTCTTCCCTTTGTCTATCATCCTTTCTCTTCATAGACAAGTTTTTTGACAGAGTGGGCCACACTCACTGTTCACACTTCTTTTTCTGAGATCAGTGAAGATATTTAAAAGTCATCCTATTTGGGAGGGGCAAGAAATTTAAGGGTATAATCGTATTTTATGTTGTTATGCCATTACTTTATACGAAACAATTAAATTCAACAGGCATATTGCTGTGCAGTCTTTTTTGTTCCTTTACATAAACTTTATTTCCCGTGATCCCTACTTTTAAACCACAAAAAAATGAAGTGGAAAGGGAATAGTGTGCTATATCTAGGTATCAGTTTCTTAGATGGCAACCTATATTGTTTTTAAAATATCTGCATCTATAACATTTCATCCATAACACTAGTAAAAGACCATTGGAATTATAGTTTATCCCTGTATTTGCAACCTTCTGCAGAGAGAACTTTTCTTTTTTTTCTTAAAATACAACCAGGCTGATCCACACTGATTTATTTATTTCTACTACGGTAAGTGTTCAGCCAGAAGTTGAAAAAACTCTGACTTTTGAAGTGGTGATTTTCATCATTGTAGAATGCTTTGTATCTATGAGGTATTTTGTTCTGTGCTGTCAATGGAACACCTCTTGCTAGATAAAGATGCAGCTGGTGATAGTGATTTGAAGACTTGGCATATATGACATGTATGATATTGATGACTAGTATGTGTCAATAAGTTTAGGCTAGGGTTCCAAACTTTTCTCATCAACTTTTCATTATCCAATTTTGACCATCTTCAACTTAACTTCTACCTTCCTTCCTACTCCTTCTACTTCCCTAATGTCTACTTGATTTCTTTCTTCTACTTAATTTGTTTCTTCCCATTAACTTTTTATAAACATTTTAGAATTTATTCTCTTGCTTATAAAAATGTTATCTGTCTTGTATTTGAGCTTGTGATTCAGAATGAAGATTTTTAGTGGATGCTGGTGGTTTCAGCTATTCAGCTTTTAAATACGCTAAACCAAGAAGGACAATTCGGCATGAAAAATCCCTTACTGAAAATCTAAGACATTGGTTATAATCCTTAGCACAGTTTCTAGTGAGTGTTAATTGCTCTTCTCAATTACTGAATTCTAACATTCCTCAACTTTCATGCAATACTCCTAGATAAAAGTAGCATATTAAAATTCATATGGATCCAGAAGAGACTTCAAAAATAGCCAAAGCTATCCCAAGCAAAAAAACAAAAAAAAGGCTGAAAACACCACACTCCCTGATTATAAAGCTACTGTAATCAAAACAGCATGGTACTGGCATAAAAACAGATACACTGTCCAATGGGAAAGAACCGAAAGCCCAGAAATAAACACCAAGTTTACAGTCAATTAATTTTTGACAAAGGTGCCAAGAATACACAATGGAGAAAGGACAGTCTCTTCAATAAATAGTGTTGGCAAACTGGATATTTACATGCATTAGAATTAAACTGAACCCTTACTCACATTATATAAAAACTCAACTCAAACTGGATAAAAGACTTAAATGTAAGACTTGAAGTTAATGTTATTAGAAGAAAACATAGCAAGAAAGCTCGATGAGATTGGTCTGGGCAATGATTTCTTGAAGAGGACTCCAAAAGCATGAGCAACAAAAGCAAAAAATAGGCAAGTGGAATTTCGTCAAGCTGAAAAGCTTTTGCACAGCAAAGGAAATAATGAATAGAGTGAAGAGAAAATCCAGTGATTAGAAGAAAATGTTTGCAAATCATAACTCTATTAAGGGGCTAATAGTCAAAATATTATAAGGAGCTTATGTAACTCAAAATCAAGAAAACAAATAATCTGATTTTAAAATGAGCAAAAGATCTAAACAGGCATTTCTCAAAAGAAGACATTCAAATGTTCAACAGATATATGAAAAATGCTAAAAACCTCTAATTGCCAAATTAATGCAAATTAAAGTCACAAAGGGATATCACCTCACACCTGTTAAAATGGCTAGTATCAAAAACAGACTAAAGATAACAAGTGTTGGCAAAGATGTGGAAAAAAGAAACCCTTGTACGCTGTTGGTGGGAATGAAAATTAGTACAGGTATTTTAGAAAATACTATGGAGGTTCCTCAAAACCTAAAAATAGAATTACTCTAACAATCCCACTTCTGAGCATATATCCAAAGGAATTGAAATCAGTTTGATGAAGAGATGCCTGCACTCCCGTGTTCATTTCAGCATTATTCATAATAAACAGGATATGGAAAGAACCGAAGTATCCATCAGCAGATGAATGGATAAAGAAAATGTGGTATACATACAATGGAATACTATATAGCCTTAAAAATGGCCGGGCACGGTGGCTCAAGCCTGTAATCCCAGCACTTTGGGAGGCCGAGACGGGCGGATCACGAGGTCAGGAGATCGAGACCATCCTGGCTAACACCGTGAAACCCCGTCTCTACTAAAAAATACAAAAAACTAGCCGGGCGAGGTGGCGGGCGCCTGTAGTCCCAGCTACTTGGGAGGCTGAGGCAGGAGAATGGCGTAAACCCAGGAGGCGGAGCTTGCAGTGAGCTGAGATCCAGCCACTGCACTCCAGCCCGGGCAACAGAGCAAGACTCCGTCTCAAAAAAAAAAAAAAAAAATGAAGATAATTAGAACTGGAGGGCATTAAAATAAGTGAAATAAGCCAGACAAAGAAACACAAATATCATATAATCTCACTTACATGTAAAATGTAAAAATATTGATCTCATAGAAATAGAGAGTAGAAAGTTGGTAACCAGCAGCTAAGGGGAGAGAGGGAAGGATGGGGAAGTAAGAGATGTTGATCAAAGGGTACAAAGTTTCAGATAGACTGGCAAGATAACTTTCAGTAATCTATTATTAAGCATAGTGACTACAGTTAATACTAATGTTTATGTAAACATTGCTAAAATAATAACTTTTTAATATTCTCACTACAAAGGAAATAAGTTGGTGAGATGATGGATTTGTTACATATCACAACCCACTGGGAGATCCTTCCTGAAATAAAATGTTGGTTTAACATTCAAAAATCAGAAATGCCAGGTTAGGGTTCAAAAAGCAAAAAAATATGTGACCACAGAATATTAGAGAAAAAAAAACTTGTATAATTATATCAATAAATGCTGAAAAAGAAACGGATAAAATCCCACATGATTTTAAAAAAACTATGCATAGGAGGCAACTTCCTCAATCCAATTTGATAAAAGATATATATAAAATATATATACAGATTGAATATTCGTTATCCAAAATGATTGGGACCAGAAGTGTTTTGGATTTCAGACTTCTTTATATTTTGAAATATTTGTAGATACTTAACTGGTTGAGCATCCATAATATGAAAAATCTGAAATCCAAAATGTTCCAGTGCATTTTCTTTGAGGATTATGTTGGAACTCAAAAAGTTTTGAATTTTGGATTTTAGATTTTCAGATTAGAAATGTTCAACCTGTATCATACTTAATCGTGTTCTCCACTCCACGCATATCAGGACTATAACATGGATGTCCACTATCACTAAATCTGTTCTCTATTTTATTGGAGGTCCTATTCGGCAAAATGGGGCATGAAAATAATAAGGCATAAAATTAGAAAGGAAGATAAAAACCCATCTTTAGATGATATAATTGTGTACATGGGCAAAAATAAAAGGATCTTATACATTTTAGAATTTATAAATGAATCTAGTAAAGTAGGTTGCAAGTTTTATGTACAAAAATCTGTTGTATTTTTATATGCTAGCAACAAAAATTGGAAATGAAATAGAATCTTTAGGTAGAAATAAATGAAATAAAAATGTGTAAGATCTCAACAAATATATAAAACATTGCTAAGAAAAATTGCAATCTAAGTATATGGAGAGATAAACCATAGTAATTGGAAGACTAAATATTGTTGAGATATTAATTCTCCCTAAATTGAGTTATAAATCCAGTGTAATCTCATTCAAAATTCTAGTGAGTGTTTCTTTTGTTGTTTTGTTTATTTTTGTTTTGACAGTATATTTTGTTTTGTTTTGAAAAGCTTATTCTAAGATGAAAAATTGTAAAGGACTTGGAATAGCCGAACAGATCTTGAAAAGAAGAACCAAGATTGTAGAAATATTCCTTCAGATTTCAAAACTTATAAGAAAGCCACAGTAATAAACTCAGTGTGGTATTGAATGAGGAAAGATAAATGAATCAATGGAACACAATAGATTCTAAATACCATCCAGTCCTTTGAATTTTTAAATTTCTTTGAAGTTGCCAATGCAATTCAAAAAGGGAAAGAAAAGGTAAATGGTGCTGGAGCAACTTGATATCTGCATACAAAAAACATAACAAAATATTGACCCAGAGCAAACTCTGTGTGTGTGTGTGTGTGTGTGTGTGTGTGTGTGTGTGTGTGTGTCAAAGCATAATCCAAATAATGATTTGGTTCAGATGCCAGAGGCTGTGTATGGTCAAGTCTTTAGACAGATTAGGGCAGGTAGAGACAATAGCCAGAGCTTGAGGAACTACACACAAGGTTAGAGAGGGAATGTAACAGGATAACGACAGAACTTCAAAGATGTATTTGAAATTTTGCTTAGATTCATCCATTTTAACATCTTTATCCAAGAGAAAGGTGTTTTATGTTGCTAGAGTTCCTATCTTCAAGAAATAGACTTTACATACTGTCAATACTTCCACGTTTCAGCATGCAGAAGAGAAACAGAGGAAATATTTTTCAAGTTTTGGTACTTGAGCATCCAGACTTGCAAAGACCCTAACTTACCAGAGTTGGGAAGGCAGCTAGTTCCATGGCACCTAGTACCACCTCCGCTTCTATGTTACTCATCAGGTTGATCAAGCTGTCTCCAGGTGGGAAAGGATAGCTAGGTACATGCTGTTTGTTAGGAAGTAGATACTTTACAAGAAAGATATCGGGGTTAGCAGTATATAGAACATGAATTTTTGTGATCACCATTGTACTATACAAACGGATCTCGGAAAGAGTTTGGCAGATTCGTTGCTTAAGCTATTTCAAGGAATAACAAACAGTTAATATTTATGGAATAATTTACATATTTAAAACACTTAACGGACACTTTGGATGCCAATAATTTAAGTTATAATCTAGTTAGGAGAGGATCCTTTAAAAATTTATCTGAGGATCAGCACTCGCTGAGGACTTACTATGTTTAAGCTGGAAGGGTATGTCAGTGCTGCTTCTCTCATTTGAGATAACTGACTTCAAATTTACCACCACTAGCAGTAACAACAGAGGTAGTGTGATCAGACTCTTTTTGTGCCCATAATATTTTTGAGTATGAAATTTGAGGGCAATAATGAAGATCAAAATCATACATGTTGTTCTCAAATTCCCCACAGGTGAAAATCAACCATGCTTACATTGAGCTTCCCCATTATTCAAGACTCAGGTATACTTCATGAAATTCATTTTCAACTCAATCTCCTTCCCAAATATTTTAGTGGTTCTTAGTGGTCCGTAGAGGCTTGCCTTTTCCAGATTGAAAGGGTTTTTCCTTTTTAAGTTGATGTGTGTTCATCAATGTCTTTCACAACACCTATTGCCTGCCAGCAAACCCACTGTGAAAAAGTATTTCTTTTATTGAATAAACTTATTTGAGTTTTTCTGACATTTGCAATAAAACACTTCTAACCAATCTAGAGAGAGAGAGTTCTCACAGACAAATGGTGGGTGTGGGAGTGAGGGGTAACGATTTTGGCTTTATTTTGAAAAAAAGTCACTGAAGTCTTTCAACCAAAAGAGTTATATAATCAACCTGTTTTCTGAAGATTTATTAATGAATCTTCAGGATAAATAATAGTGTTCACAGATGTATTGTGTTATTATTTGATAGTTCAAAGTTGTTATAAGATAGTTCAATGATTTATGGTGGTTACTGTAAACAGTTAAGTCAACAATTTTGAAAAATGCTCATCTTTTAATTTTGTTTTATTGTTTTTAAATTACAAAGGTGGGTACTAAAAACATTTTGTTTGTTCATCATAAATTTTCTTAGACATTTTCCCCAGGGTCTCATTCTGTCAAAATGTATTTGCTGATTATACTCTTTTCTGAGTATTTACACTGAGTATTACAGAAATTATAATAAAACGTATCTTCTAATTAGTGGAGTAGCTTTGGGAATAAAGAAATAAAAAAGATAATTAAAGACATAAGAAGTACTTAAATATGTTGCCTGTAAACTACCAATTTTCAAATTAATTCCATACCTACTATCAGTATATAGTTAACTTAAATATTTGATTTCTGTTATAAAAATTTTTTGTAAGTATAATAAGCCATTTTCATATTAGAGCTTTATACTTCCTCATTTATATTTAAATACTTAACACATATTAGTAAATAGTTGGTACTTAGTTTTGGAGGTATGCAATTATTTTAATGTCTATTACTAAATTTGAATCGTTAAAAATTTATTGTACAATATTGTACCAATTAAACAAATTGGGAAACTAAGAGTGCCTTGCCCTGGTTTTAATGGACAAGTAAGCAGTAAATTGCCCAGTGTTCTTTCCAATAAATTAAGACAGTGTTGGGGGAAAAATAACTTTAAATGTTATTTTTATGTGTCTATAACACATAAAATAGACTGTGTTAGAAGTAATAAAATTTGTTTTACAATACATTTTATAAATTAACTAAAATTTTACACCTTGCTTTGTTTATAATTTCTGAAATGAATTTAGAAAGCATGTACAAAATAAAGACCACATCCACAAATCAATCATTCAAGGATATGTTGTCTTTGTTATTATGCAGTAGTTTTGTTTTTAATTCTCCTGTAGAAAATAACGAAAGCAAAACATCAAGAGAATAAGTGAGATATACTTTTTTATAGTGATTTAAATTCACATATGCTGTGATTTATTTCACTGAAAGTTATGTCTGACCTCATGGGTCTGAAGCAATCAAAGTACTGTGGTTTACAGTTCAGTTCAGACTAAGATTATTCATTGAGTGCACATGATGTGCCATACTTGGGTAGAATGCAGTGCTCAAATAATGAATTATTGCTATCTACAGCTTACTAATATTACAGTAGGTTTGTTAGACATTCAAACTACCAATGATAAAATAGTGAAATAAGTTCTGTAGCAGAGGTTTGTGTATAAAGTTTCTGTTGCAGAGTATAGAGAGGGAGCGTTCATTTTATTTTTCTGTGTGGAACAATGAAGATATCACAGATGTTAAACTTGAGTTGGATTCTTGAAAGAGAATTAGGAGTTAATAGAGGTATAACATGATGAAAGAAATTCTGCACAAAGAGAACAGATAGGTGAACTAGCAACAACAGCATAGTGCTAGGAGTAGCTACAAATTGACTCGGTATTACTAGTTTATAAGTACAAAGAATGGAAGAACATTAGGATTTGTCTACAGAGGTAGAAAGGCAAGATTTCAGAGAAAATTGCTTGTTATGCTGCGTTCCCCAATCTTTCTTTTATAGGTGGTGGGTTCCCTATGGGGAGATTTTAAAGAATATGATTACGCGGTTATAATTTCACCTAGGCAGTCTGGGGAGGGATGAGTTTGAGGGGAGTAACAATGGAAAATGGGATCATAGCTGATTACTATAATCATACAGATGAGAAATAATCATGACTTGAATTAAGGAAATGAGTGGAATTAGAAAAGGGAAAGGCAGGGACATAATTTAAAGCACAATTTGTAAAATTATCAAGAGGTGAAGACTGATGAGTTTTTGGAAGCATGAATGAATATAAGGAGTTAAAGATAGATCCCAGGTTGCGGGCTGTGTGTATAGTATTGAAAGCAACACAGAAAAAGAATATGAAAGGAAAAAAAAAGAAGGTTGTTGGGAGAGGAGAAGAGACTATATTGAGTCAAATTTTGGAAGTGCTGAGTTTATGTTGTCTATGATAAATATAGATTAGCCTATGCAGTTGAAAATCTCAGTTTTAAACTTGGTGAAGAGAGAGAGGTTGAAATGTAGATTAAGGTAATTAGTGGAATTCGTAAAATTTTCCAGATGTAAAATTAAAGCGTGCCTTTTAACACTACACACATGCTATATAACTATTTTTGCCTGAAAGACACATAGTCTATATTTTCAAACGAAAAAGAAAGTATTGAAGATATGGAGATTCATCTTAAATACAAAAAAAGTACCATAAATCTGACTTTAAGAGTAGATATCACCTTTAAATAAAAAAAAGGCAAGAAAATGTAAAGATGGGCCAGGCGCGGTGGCTCAAGCCTGTAATCCCAGCACTTTGGGAGGCCGAGATGGGCGGATCACGAGGTCAGGAGATCGAGACCATCCTGGCTAACACGGTGAAACCCCGTCTCTACTAAAAAAAAAACACAAAAAAACTAGCCGGGCGAGGTGGCGGGCGCCTGTAGTCCCAGCTACTCGGGAGGCTGAGGCAGGAGAATGGCGTAAACCCGGGAGGCGGAGCTTGTAGTGAGCTGAGATCCGGCCACTGCACTCCAGCCTGGGCGACAGAGCAAGACTCCGTCTCCACAAAAAAAAAAGAAAAAAAGAAAAGAAAAGAAATGTAAAAATGAAACTGGTATTTCCTGCCATCCCCAAACTAAAACTAAAACATATATCTCAGTTCTGTCAGAGCTCATATGACAGCTGACATAAGTAGGGGTAAATTTATGTATTATATTCTGATGGGGAATCTGACATGTACAACACATGATAAAAATAGTCCAATAACACATTCTCATTCTCATTGCCTTCCTCATAGTTAACACTATGACCCTCTGAGGCATGTTCAGGTTATATTTGTGCACAGTGCTTTTACAGGCCACTTACTAGTGGTGAGATTAGAATTTGAATCTGGGGCACCTTAACCAGCTCTATAGTATGGAATTTCATGAATTGAGACCTTGTGAAGTCCCTGAAGTTAAAATTGACTTATCTCTAGAGGAGTGCACGGGGCTGAGGAAAATGGCATCCAAACTGACAGTGAAAAGATGTGCAGAAGCCATAAGTCCTCAAATAACTAGATATAAGCAGATGTTTCTAAAATAAAATGCATTGTTAGGAATATGCTGAGGAAGAGAATTAGATGAGCTCAGCTGCTAGAATACATTTATAAAAAATATTTCATAGCTCAATTTGATGTTAGATTAGGCAACTGTCACCAATATTTTATTTACAAAATACAGGGAGGGAAATGAAATCAATACATAAGGTAACAGCAAAATTTGACCTCAAAGCTTAAAATGTAAAAAAAAGAAAAAAAAAAGGAAAAGAAAAAAAAGAAAAAAATGTAGGTGACAAATGAGTCATTTGTGACAATATCCTACTTCAAAAAAAATTTTTTTTTTTTTTTTTTTACATAACTAGTAGGCCATATTTTATGGAGACACCCAAATTCCAAAAGGTAGTTCCTAGAGCTCAGGATATTAATGTGCCTAGTCCTATAAACCAATTCCTAGCATGCAATATTTAAATTTTTAATAGTAGCATCTTCAAAATTGAAAGGAACAGAAACTACTCTGAGAAACTTCCCTCTTGCTTGTTTCCTGTACATCCAGCATTTTAGGTTGTGTTTCCTGAGAAGCAGATACCTAGACAAGGACTCTTGTGTCTATGGTTCACTGGGAGGGATCCTGCAAGGGTATGGGAAGGTAAGAGGAAGGGGAAGGAAATCAGGACAGGGTGTGTTAGAGACCACTGACTGCTGAGGTTAGGAAGCTGGGGATGTTATCTCGCACTTCCATTTCTCCCTGCTGTAGTCTTCCCAGAGTGCTAATGCCCTAGTACTTGTAGTGTGCCTTAAGGGCAGACCTGGAGAAAAAACCCTCAAGTGGAGAATGCTCAGGTAATTTCAATAGGTAACAAGAACACTTATAAAAAAAAAAAAAGGGTCCTGATATAGTTGATTACATTGTTTCCCCTCTTCAAACAATGCACTGATCATTTGTATAAATGTGTTCGACTGTCTTTCTGTATGTATCCTTCCTACACATGATAGAGGGATAGATACCAACCTATGAAGTTGGTATCAATTCACATTGCCATCAGCAATGCATGAACGTCTGTTTTCCTTGATTCTTAAAACCTTTTCGAGTTTTAGGGAAATTTTAGCCTTTTTATTTTCTCAGTCTCATATATATCATTGTATGTCCATATATTCCCTTATACCTATATCATCTATATTTTAGTTTATCTTTGCCTTTAAACTTTGCTTGTGTTGGCTTATGCAAAATTTAAAATATTTTTCCCTTCATTTCTTATGGCAATTTTATAGTTTTATTTTCTGAAATTTTAAAATCTCATTTAATTTTATTTGAAGTTCTGGGATACATGTGCAGGACATGCAGGTTTGTTACATAGGTAAATGTGTGCCAGGGTGGTTTGCTGTACTTATCAACCCATCACCTAGGTATTAAGCCTCACATGCATTAGCTGTTTATTTCAATGCTCTCGCTCCCCCCATCACCATCGACAGACCCAGTGTGTGTTGTTCGCCTCCCTGTGTCCATGTGTTCTCATTGTTCAGCTCCCACTTGTGAGAACATGTGGTGTTTGGTTTTCTGTTGTGTGCTAGTTTGCTGAGGATAAAGGCTTCCAACTCCATCTATGTCCTTGCAAAGGACATGGTATCATTCATTTTTATGGCTGTATAGTATTCTGTGGTGTATATGTATCAAATTTTCTTTATCCAGTCTATCACTGATGGGCATTTGGGTTGATTTCATGTCACTGCTATTGTGAATAGTGCTGTAATGAACATACATGTGCATGTATCTTTATAATAGAATAATTTATATTCCTCTGGATATATATCCAGTAATGGGATTGCTGGGTCAAGTGGTAATTCAAGTTCTAGGTCTTTGAGGAATTGCCACAATAGTTGAACTAATTTACATTCCTACCAACAGTGTAAAACTGTTCCTATTTCTCCACAGCCTCACCAGCATCTGTCTTTCCTTCACTTTTTAATAATCACCATGCTGACTGGCATGACATGGCATCTCATTGTGGTTTTGATCTGCATTTCTCTAATAATCAGTGATGTTGAGTTTTTTTTTTCAGATGTTTGTTGGCCAGATAAATGTCTTCTTTTGAGAAGTGTCTGTTCATGTATTTTTCCCACTTTTTAACGGGGTTTTTTTTCTTGTAAATTTGTTTAAGTTCCTTTTAGATTCTAAATATTAGAACTTTGTCAGATGGATAGATTGCAAACATTTTCTCCCATTCTGTAGCCTGTCTGTCCACTCTAATGATAGTTTCTTTTTCTGTGCAGAAGCTCTTTAGCTTAATTAGATCCCATTTGCCAATTTTTGTTTTTGTTGCAATTGCTTTTTGATGTTTTTGTCATGAAATATTTGCCTGTGCCTATGTCCTGAATGGTATTGCCTACATTTTCTTCTAGGGCTTTTTTTGGTTTTACATTTAAGTCTTTAATCCATCTTGAGTTAATTTTTGTATAAGGTGTAAGGAAGGGATCCAGTTTCAATTTTCTGCATATTGATAGCCAGTTTCCCAGCACCATTTATTAAATAGGGAATCCTTTCCCTATTGCTTGTTTTTGTCAGGTTTGTCAAAGATCAGATGGCTATAGATGTGTGGTCTTATTTCTGAGATCTCTATTCTGTTCCATTGGTTTATATTTTTGTTTTTGTACCCGTACTATGCTGTCTTGTTTACTGTAGACTTGTAGTATAGTTTGAAGTGAGAAAGCATGATGCTTCCAGCTTTGTTCTTTTGCTTAGGATTGTCTTGGCTATATGAGCTCTTTTTCGGTTCCATATAAATTTTAAAGTAGTTTTCCTAATTTTGTGAAGAACACAATGGTAATTTAATGGGAATAGCATTGCCCCTTTCCTTGAAAACTGGCACAAGACAAGGATGCCCTTTCTCACTAATTTTATTCAACATAATATTGGAAGTTCTGGCCAGAGCAATCAGGCAAGAGAAAGAAATAACGGGTATTCAAATAGGAAATCACACTGTCTCTGTTTGCAGATGACATTATCCTATATTTAGAAAACCCCACTGTCTCAGCCCAAAAGCTCCTTAAGCTGGTAAGAAAATTCAGCAAAATCTCAGGATACAAAATCAATGTGGAAAAATCACAAGCATTTCTATACACCAACAATAGACAGGCAGAGAGCCAAATCATAAATGAACTCCCATTTGCAACTGCTACAAAGACAGTAAAATACCTAGGAATACAGGTAACAAGGGAAGTGAAGGGCTTCTTCAAGAAGAACTATAAACCACTGCTCAAGGAAATAAGAGAGGACACAAACAAATGCAAAAACATTCCATGTTCATGGATAGGAAGAATCAATATTGTAAAAATGGCCATATATTTTCTGAAAATTGTAAACCTTGATTTATTTGTAATTTTGTCTGGGAAAAGTTGTGTCTTATGAATCCAAATTTATATTTTTAAATGGCTCCCCAGTTACCACAATATATAAAATAACTCATCTTTCATTCAATAAATTGAAAGGTCACCTTTATCATACTTGAAATTCTCATATATATTAGCCCTGTTTTAAATTGTTTCTTTCTGTAATCTTTCTATTTCTCTGTGCTGGTACCAATACATATTTTGGTACCAGAAAGGTGCTACCAGCATTCCAAGGTGTCCAGCTTGCAGACAGCCTGTTGTCCATAATTGTTTAAGCCAAGTTCCCTAATTAATTCATAAATTCTCTCTGTCTTTCTCTCTCTTGCTCGCTCTCCTGTTTGTTATGTCTGGAAAACTCTGACTAATATACTATTTAACACCTTGTTTGAATTTCTCTATTATGTACTTAGTAACTGAAATGCTGAGTTTTCCTTGAATCTTTCCCTTCTCAAAATTCTTTTAGCCTATTTTTTTGACCTTATATTATTCCAGAGAGATTAGACATTTTCGTCATTTTTTAAATAATGTTTGCTTTGGATTTGGATTAAGATTGCATTAAGACTCTATATTTATAATACGTATCTTTCTAACATTAAAGTCATTGAAATTATCTTTTTATAAGTGTTTCAGTATTAAATGATTCTACTTTTTAGAGTTATCTAACACTTTTTAAAATTAGAAGAGTTTTCTTTAGTGTTTTGCAGGTAATTTTACTAATAATTAAATCTCTCTCACTTCTCTTCATTCCTTGGTTTCATTACTTGTGTGAATATTCCATTTACCTCAACATTAAGTTATATGGAAGTCATTATTTTTATCACATAAAAATAACAACTTACTGCTTTATTCCTAGAAAAGCTGACTATATAAATTTGGTCATATAGCAGAATAAAGCTATACTGAGTGAATTGCTTACTTTTCTAACTACATAGCATAATTTGTACCAAAATGAGAAATATTTCCATTGAATATATAGAACATTACATTAAGGAATTATCCTTTTTTCAGTGGGAAAGATAAAATATTATCTGAAAATAAGGTAATAGTTCTTGCTGTGCCTTTAACTTTCTAGACAAAGATCAAACTGTCTACCAAACAGAAATATTAGAGAGGTAAACAGTGCTCTTGCATCTCTGACAATTTAGTTTTTAAATGTTTGCACTTACCATTAATGTAATAAGTCACCAGATATGTTGTTTTCCTATGCAAAGACAATATATACCACTTAAGGGTAGCTGTCACTTTTGACTGTGCCAAAAAAATTTTTTAAATTAAAATACTAATAAAAATTAAAAAACACCTGTGGTTAAAAGTATCATTGCCTAACAAAATCTCCGCGCAACAACATTAGACTTTAGGAAAATCTATATGGACAAAAATAACATACAGTGGTTTAGGAACAAGTTTTACTCTTTATTTTTAGTATTTTATTATGAGAGGAGCTGTTCATTTTCCTACTTTCAAACTAGTTTGTGCAGAATAAAACAGATTTAAAAATAAAAGAAAATCGTCATACTAAATTATCTTTTTGCCTAAAGAATAATTAAATTGTACATGCAATTGAGAAAAACAGTCCAAATTATCAATAGCCCTTATTCTGAAATACTGTAGAGAAAGGGAATATGATTTTAACTTGGCAGAAGTTTAATGCATGTGAGGTCAACAACCACATCAAATTTCAACATAAACATGAAAGAAACATAGTCAACAATTTTCTTTTAGAGTACATTAATTGGCAAACAGAAGTCAACACTGGTAGTAAAAGAGTACTATGCATATGCAAGTTACTAGATGTTCATTGCTACCACAAGCCTTTATTGTACATTCTAAGCCCTTTCTCTGCTAGGTGATGTGGCTTCAAACACAATTAAAATAAGCTACATGTTGCTCAGTATACGGGTGAGTGATCTATAAGTATTATAGAAAAAAAGAGATTCATTACATAAGTTAATTATTAATCAAAATATACAATTTATTTTGGTCAATGTTTTTAAGTTAACTAGTTAGCAGTCTAAATAGAAATATTTATATAAAAGCTTTCATTTAATTAATATATGTTGGTCATGTCCTGAGTAGCAAGGAGAAATATGTGAGCAAACTGCCAGATTATGGCACAGTATCAGAGCACTGGATTAAATGGCTAACACAATAGTCTAGGAGCCTGAGAGCCTGGGTTTGAAACGTGGTTCCAACACTTATAAGCTGTTTAAACGTGATGGACAAGCTATTTATTCTTTATCTGCCTCAATTTCATTATCACTAATTTGGGAAAAATAATTATTTCATACTTCTATTGTGAGAATAAATGAGTCTACATTGGTAAACCAAGTTGAGTACTGCCTGATACATAGTAAGGACTACGTGTTTTTTAAATGAATTGAATAATATTAAATAGGTAAAAAGGATCAAAGAGGCAATACTTAAATCTGCTTAGTCGGCATGCTGAATTCATGGTGATCCTTCAGTAAATTCTAGAAGACAATTTGACAAATAGCAGGGAAAAACATTCTGGATTGTGGAATAAGCAGAGAAAATAGAAAAATATTTGAAGTTAAAATGTGCTTCCTACCGAGCATTTCTCATTCTCTCTTTTTTAAATACCCTGCCAAGATCAGATAAACTCAAAGTAATGGGAAAAGATACACAAGTGATCATTGCCAGGACTGAAGGCTGTTCCCTGGACTACTATTTGGATCAACAGAAGCTGGAAATGAGAATATCAAAGTCTGGGCAGATAGTTTAACTCACGGGCATTGATCAGGATGGCTGGAGGTCACCTGCAGCAAGAAGCACTGTGTTTTCTGTGCAGCTTAATGAGAAGGAGCATATCATTTCAGGACTCTCACAGGATGCAGTGTTACTGAGAATCTCATGAGGCAAATCCTAAATGCCAGGATAAATTTGTAGAGATGGAACTACTACTTTTTTTTTTTTAATTTCTTTTTGTTATGGCTTGAACGTATGAGGTTATGCTTCAAGCCTGCTAGTCTATAGCTCTCAATTCTAAACTGGTTCCAAGTGTATTGGACTTCTTGCCCTGACCCCTGTCCCTTTGATAGGCTAGGTGAATCCAAATATGCCCGAGTGCACCTCACAGAATACATCTGATTCTGGGATGGGACTAGAGGTCTCCTGGTATTTAGAACTGCAAAATAAGGTAGCGAAAGCTCTAGTCATATGCCTATCATTTATTTGACATATCATCACAAACATGTCCATAATTTACCAAGGTTGATCCACTGCTTACTACTACAGTTGTGTGTGAAATGTGTCATGTTTTGTGGAGAAACTGAAAACAATTATCTGTATGGTGGGTGCACTTTGAGTGATTGGGGTGGGGTATGAGCACTGTCTTACACAAAAATCAAGAGTAATATCTGACAAAGATACTGTCCTTTATCCTGGATACCAACAGATGTTCTTGTCTTCATTCAAAATCACAATTATCATTGAAGTGCACAGTGGCTTTTAATTGAGACAGATAAAATATAACTTCAGGTATTGAAGTATTTTTTTTTACTGTTTTTAAAGCAACTGAAGATCTGAGGAATTCTTGGCATGACTTTTCTCCATTCAGTTTGAATTTTTGTGATAAAAGGCGATTATAATAAAGAGAATAGTAAAGGAAAATATCTAAAATGGAATTTATACCTAATTTTATTGAAAGTTATGAACATTTGTTAATCCTCAATTTCAACTCTTGAGATTTCACCTGATTTGAAATACTCCTTTGAACATTCAGAGTATAAAATGTTTCATATGTGGTGAAGGAATCCTAATTTTTCTATTATACTGTAAGAATGGAACAGGTGGCAAATAAATTAAGCAACAGTATGCAATCTATTATTCAGTAGGTTCAGTTAAACCATCCTGTTCTCTAAAGGCCATGCATTCCTTGTGAAATATGTTGAATTAAAGCTTTCCTTACCAACTGAGGCACACCCTAAGAAGAGTTAATTTACAATTTTCATTCTGGGTTTCAAGGAACCTATATATGATTTGTCAATTTATAAGAAGAAAACAAATTCCCTGAAATACACTTCCTTTTTAACTAACAAAATTAAATCACAGGCATAATTTGGTAGCAAAATCATATCATACAAATATATTCTACATCATGGACTTCATCTTCTCTTTATAATGACTATAGTGCTGATGGACATTCACTGTTCTTAAAACTTCCTTACACATAAAAATAAACAATAAGAAAGATACTCATCTATTCCTCTCAAATAGCTGCCTCGGGACTTCTAAGAAGCTTGGAAATATGAAAAGAATCTTTCCAACTTAAAAGAAAGCAAACTCTCCCACTTTTATTTCCTTTTGGACCAGTTTTAGGCAAAGCGATGCTCTTTAATCCTTGGAGTATCTGGTGTCAACCTAAATTAATTTTTATCTTACCTGAGTTTTGAAAGGAATAGTTTACCTAAATGATTAAGAAATATGCTCTCATATGGCCATATATTCCTTACATAGGAAACTGATGGGGTCTAAAAAATACAACACACACACACACACACACACACACATACACACAGAGGCATCCTGATCATCAGTACAAAACTGTCCAGCCAAAAGGAGTTCAATTTTAAGAGAAACTGAAGTTTGGAAGACCGTATCATTATAAATCTGACTTAATAAAGCCAATTTTTATAGAATCTTTGATCCAGAAACATTCCATTTTGTAAACATTGAGAAAAAATTTATAAGATCATCAACTGGAAGTGTTTTAAAGATGCATATTAAATAAATAAATATAATCACTTCAAAATCAGAAAATCTAGTAGGAAAATGCAGTGATTTTTTCAAGTTAAAGAAGAAGAATTTAATAAAGTTAGAATTTTAATTTCAAATTCCTAATCACATCCTATATATTTATTAGGAGTAGATTAATGATTATTTTCTTTCCTGACATTTAGAAAATACATTTCAGTCATTACACTTGTATTAATGGTGCTTTGGTAGAGATTGGAATTTTTTAGAAGAAAGTCAATCTAAAAATATTTCAATAGATATATGTGCGTGAATTATTGTGAATAATGGCTACATTTATTACTAAACACTAAACTAAATAAGAAATAATAACTAAATACTATTTCTTTTTTAGGATTAACAGAACATTTTCATCTGTTTTACATATTTGGTAATTAAGATTGAATTAGGCATTCCTATCACATTATAGACAATTTAGGTATGGCTCAAGTTTAAGAAAACTAGTTAAAGAACAAGAGTATGGTTCCTTTTTTTAAAGTAATCGTGAAGTAAAGGAGTAGCCTTCACACAGTAACTAATTATTTACTAAGCTGTCCCCATGTCCTAGAAACAGGCATCTAAGAGTGAAACGAAATGCTATGAGTCCTTTGGCTTAGTAATCATTGTTATCTGACACATACACATGCTTGGGAAAAACTGCAATCATAACCACACTGAGACGGATGAGTAGAAGTCCCAACTCTGTCATTTCTTATAGAAATTAACCATAAAGCTTGAACTCACTCATCTCTAGGTTTGAAATTCCCATTACTGGGCAAAATACAGCAGACAATAACAGGAATGGAAATATAATGTTTTGGTACAACATTCAACTGATAAGGCAAATGTGGCATTGCATTTGATTTAAAACCTATCAAAGTATTTGGAAAAGGAGTAAAAATAGAGCGGTAGTTAAAATTTCTTTAAAATGATAACCCACCCGCGCACGGTGGCTCCTCCCTGTAATCCCAGCACTTTGGGAGGCCTCGGCTGGCAGAACATGAGCTCAAGAGATCGAGATCATCCTGGCCAACATGGTGAAATCCTGTCTTTACTAAAAATACAAAAATTAGCTGGGTGTGGTGGCACGTGCTTGTAGTCCCAGCTACTCAGGAGGCAGAGGCAGGAGAATCACTTGAACTGGGGAGGTGGAGGTTGCAGTGAGCCAAGATAGTGCCACTGCACTCCAGCCTGGGCAATAGAGCGAGATTCTGTCTCAAAAAAATAAAAAATAAATAAAATAATAACCCAAGTCATTCATTAAGGTGTGAAAAGGATGCAAGAAATATAAATATTTCAACACATCATTCCAATGGCAAGACATAGTATGCGATATATAGTGCTTTATAGTTATTCCATCTTGAGATATGGACTTTACTGTTATTTTGCTAGAATAATCAACTTTATTGTTATTTTCTGCCTTCTGGGACCTTCACGTTGGTACCACATGGACTGTTGTAAAGCATGTAAACTCCACGGATTTTACACAATCACCATAAGCAAAGTCATATTTCCATTGTTTAAATTTAGAGCTAGAGAAGAGATTCACCTAAAAATTGACATCAAAGGTAAAAATCAAGGAAGGAGGCTTCAAGATGGCTGACTGAAGGCATCCAGAACTAGTCTTTTCCATAACGAACAATCAAAATAATGAACAGGTAAGCATACTTAAAATAGTACATTTAAGAGAGAACACTGAAATGGAATAGATACATGACAGGAAATACCTGATGCAAGAAAGGGCAGGGAAATGAGGCAGCTCACTCAGCTGGTGATGGCTGGGAGCCGGGAGAGGCTCCCCAGTGTGTGAAATGGTGAGAGATCCCTAGAAGTCCACATTCCACTGTGAACTCCTACAACCCTAGTGACAGGAAAGTCTCTCAACCCTCACAGGGCCTGAGACTAGACTGGGGACCTGCCTGAAGACCACATGACGGCGTTACTCTGAAGAGAGAGCTCATGCCGAGTCCCAGAACCTAAGCAGCTGCACTATGTTGCCATTTTAAGAATCCAGCCCCGACCAGACTGCGTTCTTCTCTGGGGCCCAATAGCCCCTGCTTTTCCACATTTCTGGAGCCCCAGTGATATCACCCTGTGTTCACCCAGAGGACTACAGTGGGATGATGCTGCTTGGACCCAGCTGGGTATTTAGCACTCTAGCATACAGTGTCCTGAACCCCAGAGAAGAGGTGATGCAGTGCACTGAGTAGGCTGCCCCCGGGATAAAGAGAGACAAAGCATGTGCTCCCAAGAGCACAGAACCAGCCTGTCTGTGACTGCTGCCAATGACAGCAATCCTGCTACCCCTCACAACAGGGCCATGGTACACTTGCACTCATCCAAAGACTGGATTTCCTTGCTATTCAGGCTGACAGTGCTGCTGCTGGGAATGAAAGTGTGCACTCCCCAGAGCCTGAGAGCCAACAGCTTATGTCTATTGCCACTAACAGCAACCCACCCCCACTGAGCAGTATGGCTGCTGTGCACTTGCATGCTCCCTACAAACTGGCTTTCTCCACTGATACCATTGCTGCTGCCACCTCAGCATTCTTCAAGGGGAACTGGGATCACTTTGCACTGCCCATCTTAGCCTGTACCCATCTGTATCACCAGGAAAACAGAACAGGCATATCTTCCCTGGCACTGTCCCCATCCCAGTTCCTGAGCACACTGTCTAGTGTCCTGGGGTTAGTGCTAGACTATCCAACACTGCTGGTATCTGCACACTTCTCCCAGGGGTACAGGCCTGACTACTTTGCTGCTACCACTGCAGCCATCACCTAGTTGAATATGCCTCCTGGGGGTCTGGGGACCGCCCCACCCAGCCAACTGCAAACACCATTAATAACAGTATGAGTCACTGGGCAGCCCAAAGGTTGTCCTGTTACAGCTACTGCCACTACCCTGCCACATACACTGTCTAGAGGACCTAGGACCCACATAGTTGCCTGGCCAACCACTTCCACTGCTGGCATCTGAGCAAGCTGCATGAATATCCAGAATCAACTAGCTCAGACCTGCTAATACTGGTGCCCACATTCACCATATCCAGGGTCCCAAGGATAGGCATGATTGGCCCACTGCTGCCATCACTGGGGCCTGAATATTGGCCCACATGATATCCTCATCCCCAGCAAAACCTCACCACAGCCTCCAATGAAAACCACAGACTAACACACTGAGGAAATCATGGACACCACTGACTCTGTGTATAGCTGAATAAATAAAAAACAAAGCTAAAATGAAGTGACTTATGCAGCAAATACCATCAATACATCTTCAGTAAAATGTCTTCTCATATGAAAGCCAATCCAAAAACTTGGAAAAAGTGACTGTTGCACCAGATGCACAGATACAACATAAAGACAAGAAACATGAAAAAAAGAAAATGTTTACAAGGACTACAATGAAAAATAAATTGATAAAATTTTTAAAAAAAGAATTCAAAATATTGATTTTAAGGAACTCAGTGACATACAAGAAAAACACAAACAAACAATACAAATAAATCAGAACATCAATTAGGGATAGGGATGATAAATTTACCAAAGAGATAGATATCATAAAAAAGAACCAAACAGAAATTCGGGAATTGAAGCATTCAATGAATGAAATAAAAAAACACATTTAGAGCTTCACAAATAGACTGGATTAAGCAGAAGAAAGAATTTCAGAACTGAAGACAAGCCTTTTGAAATTACTATGTCAGACAAAAAAGGAAGAAGAATAAAAAAGAATGAAAAAGTCTATGTGACATAGGGACCATGATAAAGTGAAACAATATCCAAATTTTGGGTGTTCCAGAAGATACAGGAGGAGACCAAAGTCCTAGAAAACCAATTTAGTGAAATAACAGGTAAAAACTTCTGAAGTCTAGCAAAATATTTAATCATCCAGATGTAGAAACTCAGAGATCCCCAAATAGCTATTACCCAAAAAAGTCTTCTACGCGATACATTATAGTCAAACTGTCAACAAAGACAAAGAGAGAATTCCAAAAATCAGTGAGAGAAAAGCATCTATTCATATTTAAGATCCCTCCATCAGACTAACAGCAGAATTATCTAAAGAAACCTTATAGGCTATGAGAGAATGGGAAAATATATTCAATGTTCTGAAAGAATAATATACCCAGCAACGTTATCCTTCATAAATGAAGGAGAAATGCAGTTTTTACCAGAGAAGCAAAGGCTAAGGGAATTCACTACTACTAGACCAACCAGATAATAAATGCTTAAGTCCTACACTTGGAAATAAAAGGACAATATTATTATAAGAATACACGAATGTATAAAATGCACTGGTAGAGCAATAACACAAATGAAGATAAGGAGGGACTCAAATGTTACCGTTACAGAAAATCACCAAACTGCAATGATAAACAATGAGAGAAACAATGACAAAAAAACAACAAAAGAAGTACAAAATAATGAAAGGCAATTAACAAAATAACAGAAATAACTAATTATATATCAGTACTAACTTTAAATGTAAACAGATTAAATTTTCTACTGAAAAATACAGACTGGTTGAATGAATTTTAAAAATGACACAACTATGTCATGCAAACAAGACACTCACTTCACTTGTAAAGACACATATAGACTGAACGTAGAGAAATGGAAAAAGACATTAATTATACACAAATGAAACCAAGCAAGCCAAAGTGGCTGGACTTGTGATAGCTGTCCATCTGGAACAGCCACTGCAAAGCTGCCAGCTGAAGTAGGGGAGGCATGGCTGGTGACTGTGCGCTCTATGGATTCAGTGGGGGCTGAGAAAAGGTGGGAGCCCTGCCCACTACGAATTGGCGGAGCAGGGGCCCTGCACTCCCACATGCAGCTGCAGCTGCCCAGCTGTGGCTCCAGACCTGGGCATCCCTGTGCTTTTGGGGCCCAGGAAGCCTCTCCTGCTCCCACAGGCTTGGAAGTAGCAGCTCCTACTCCCTGGCCTCCCCCTGCTCCTGGCACCAGCTACGATTTTGGAGCAATGTTGTGGCTGAACCTGGGCGCTGCTGCGCTCCAGCTGGGTGGTCTGCACGCTTGAGTCAGTACCATGCCGCCTCGGTCCCCAATCCTGTACTGATGAGCATGGGAGGGAGGCCGGGCAGGCTGAAGGTGGCTTGGCACAGGCTTGCAGGCCCTCCTCGGCATGGACAGTCACGGCGCCATGGACATGTTGATGACAGCAGGAGGCAGCTGTGTTCCTGGGTGGGAAGAGGCAGGTCCCCAGTGAAACCCCTCCTGCAAGCCAGGAATTACCTGAAGCCTGGGGCCTGGGCTGCCCATTCCAAGTGGAGTCCACTGTCCAGAGTGAGAACTTACAGGCTTTTTCCAGGCCCACCTATGGCCACTCATGACCCAATCAGCACACAATTCCTCCCTGTTGAGCCCATAAAAACCCTGGAATCAGTCAGACTCACACAGATGTCATGGCTCTCTGCTGCACGAAGGAGCTACATACTTTGGGTCTTGTTGACTCTTTGGGATGACCTGCCTGTAGAAAGGAGCTCCCCACCATGGGCCTCCTCTCCACTGACAGCTGGACGCTCACTGAGATGACCTGCCCGAGGAAACGAGCTACCCACCACAGTTCTCCTCTCCGCTGAGAGCTGGACGCTCACCCAGATGACCTGCCTGCAAAAAAGGAACTATCTACAATGGGTCTCCTCTGCCCCAAGAGCTGGGCGCTCGCTGGGATGACCTGCCTGTGAAAAGGAGCTACCTACCACAGGTCTCCTCTCCTTTGTGAGCTGGATGCTTGCTGGGACAACCCGCCTGTAGAAAGCAGCTACCCACCATGTGTCTCTTCTGCTGGGGGCTGGACCCTCATCAGGACAACCTGCCTGCAGAAAGGAGCTGCCTCAGCTCTCCTGAGAGCTTTTCTGTCACTCAAAGAAGTTCCTCTCTGCCTTGCTCACCCTCCACTTGCCCACATACCTCATTCTTTTTGGATGCGGGACAAGAACTCGGAACCCGCAAAATGGCAGCACTGAACGAGCTGTAACACAAACAGGGCTGAAACATTTCTCCCCCGCTCACCACATTGTGGGTGACAAGAAGGAGAGAAGAGCTGTGGTCCTTCAGGAGCCCAGACCTTGGGGCTCCTTTAGCCAGGGCTCTGACATGCTGTAACACCCTCTTTGGGGCTATGTGGTTCCTGGCATCTCCGAGCTTTCGGGCGCCACCATGTTCCTCTTGTCCAGACACTGGTGCCCGCAGTGGAAGCCGCTTGAGGTATGTCTGCTCCAGCCGAAACCTCACACAAAGCTGGTGCTTGTGCTGGTGCCTGGAGCTGCCCAACCTGCTGCAGCTGGTGCACCTGGCTATGGGCAGTGGCTGCACCCCATGCTTGCTCCCTCACATACCCCTCACCGCTCTGCGCCTGGCTTGCCCTTGCAGGCATGGGATCCACGCTGGTAGCTCAAGCTCAGTGCAACCTGCCAGGCACAACAAGCCCAGCAGGCACAAGCAAAATCTAAGCAGAGACACAGCTGGCCACAGAGGTTTCCGGCTGGTGAAGTGACACCCTAAAGATCCCATGACACTTAAATCAGATAAAACAGACTTTAAGTCAAAAACAGTAAAAAGAGACAAAGAAGGTCATTTTAGAATAAAGGGATCAATGCAACGAGAGAACATACCAATTCCAAATATATATGTACCCACACTGAAGGACTCAGATACATAAAACAAATGTTAGATCTCAAATACAAGTATAAATTTAAGAACCTCGAAAATAGAATAGATTAAGCAGAAGAATGTATTTCAGAACATGAAGAGAGATCTTTTCAAATAATTATTCTAGACCAAAAAATATAAGAAAAAGAATAAAAAAGAATGAACAAACTCTATGTAGCACATTGGAAAACCTAAAATAAACAAATATCAAGTTGGCTCTAATACAGTTAACAGGTGGGGACCTCAACACCTACTCTCAGCATTAGGCATATCATATTGACAGAAAATTAACAAAGAAACAATGATCAGAGGAACGTAACAGACATTTAAACTACCATTTTCTAAGAGCTATAGAATACACATTCGTCTCAGCACTCGATAGACTACATGTTAGGTAACAAAACAAGCTTCAACAAAAACATAAAAATTGAAATCTTGTCAACTATCTTATCAGACAACAATGAAATAAAACTAGAAATCAATAACAAGAGAAACTTTCAAAATATAATGAACATATAGAAATTAAACAACACGCTCCGAATTGACCACTGGGTCAATAAAGAAATAAGGAAAGAAATTTTAAAAAAGCATCTTGAAACAAATGAAAGTCAAAACACAACATGCCAGCCAAAGCATGGCTAGGAGGAAAGTTTATAGCAACAAATGCATACATTAAAAGAGTAGAAAGATTTCAAGTGAACAATCTTAATCATGAAAGTCAGGGAGCTGAAAAAGTAAGAGTACACTAAACCCTAAATGGTTAGAAGAAAAGCAATAAAGATCAGAGCAGAAATAAAAAAAAAGTGAGACTAAAAACACAATATAAAGGATCAACAAAACAAAAAATTGTGGTTTTTTTTTTTACAAAAAGTTGAGCAAAATCAATAGATCAACCACTATCTAGACTAACTAAAGGAAAAAAGACCCCAAAAAACTAGAATGAGTAGCAAAAAAGGAGACATTACAACTGATACCTCAGAAATACAAAAGATCATCAAAGACTATGATAAATAACTATACATGATCAAACCAGAAAACCCAGGAGAAATAGTTAAATTTTTGTTAACACAACCAAGATTGAATTAGAAAGAAATAGAAAACCTAAACAGACCAGTAATGAGTAATAAGATGGAATCAATTATAAAAAGTCTCCCCACATGGGCTTCAATACTCTACTAACAGAGTTAGATCACCAACGCAGAACGCTAACAAGGAAATTCTGGATGCAAATTCAACACTTGACTAATCAGACCTAATAGACGTTTAGAGAAAACTCCACCCATCAGTCACAGACTATACATTCTTCTCATTTGCACATGGAACACACTCCAGTATCTACCACACACTTAGACACAAATCAGTGTCAATAACTTCAAAAAAAAAAAATTGAAATCTTACCAACTAATTTCTACCAATAAAAATCAATACCAAGTAGATCTCTAAAACCACCCAATTACATGGAATTTAAACAACTTACTCCAGAATGACTTTTGGGTAAACAACAAAATTAACACAAAATTTAAAAAATTCTTTGAAATAAATGAAAATTGGGACCCATCATACCAAAATCTCTGGAACGCAGCAAAAGCATTGTTAAGGAGAAAGTCTGCAGTACTAAATGCTCAGCTAAAATACTTAGAAGATCTTTAATTAACAATTTAACATCACACCTAGAAGTAGATAAAGAAGAACAAATTAACCTCCAAGCTAGCAGAAGAAAAGAAATGACTAAAATCAGTGCAGAACTAAACAAAAGTGAGATTCAAAAATGTATACAAAGAGGAAACAAAAATAAAAGTTGGTTCTTTGAAAGGATACACAAGATCAATAGACCACTAGCAGAGAGCCAAATCAATAACACAGTCTGATTTACAGTAGTTGCATATGCACAAAAAAATAAAATACATAGGAATACATCTAACCAAGGAGGTGAAAGACCTCTAAAAGCAGAACTAACAGCTGAAAGAAATCAGAGATGACACAAATGGAAAAAGATTCCATATTCATGAATTGGAAGAATCAATATCATTAAAATGGCCATACTTCCCAAAACAAGTTACAGCTTCAGTGTTATTCCTACAAAAGTAAAAAATTAGACAAAACTATCATAAAATGCATATGGAACCAAAAAGAACTGAAACAGACAAAGCAATCCTAAGCAAAAAGAACAAAGCCAGAGGCATCAGACTATCCAACTTCAAACAATACTATAAGACTACAGTAACCAAAAGAGTATGGTACTGGTACAAAAACAGACACAAAGGTCAATGGAACAGAACACAGAACCCCTAATAAAGCTGTGCCCTTCAGCCATCTGTTCTTTGATGAAGTCAATACAAATAAACAATGGGAAAAGGACTCACTCACCATTCAATAAATAGTGCTAGGATGGGTGGCTCGCCATATGCAGAAGAATGAAATTGGATGCCTATCTTTCACCATATACAAAAATTTATTTAATATGGGATAAAGATTTAAATGTAAGACCTAAAACTAAAAGGATCCTAGAAGAAACCCTAGGAAGTGCCACTCTGGACATTGGCCTTGGGAAAGAAGTTATGACTAAGTCCTCAAAAGCAATTGCAACAAAAACAAAAATTGAATTGTGACCTAATTAAACTAACGAGCTTCTGCACAGCAAAATTAGCTGTCAACAGAGAAAATAGACAACATATAGAATGGGAGAAAATATTTGCAAATTATGTATCTGACAAAAGTCTAATATCCAGAATCTATAGGATACTTACACAAACCAAGAAGCAAAAAAAAAAAAAACCCATTAAAAAGTAGGCAAAAGATATGGACAGACACTTCCCAAAAGAAGATGTAACAAGTGGCCCACAAACATATGAAACAATGCTTAACATCACTAATCATCAGAAAAATGCAAATAAAAACCATAGTGAGATACTATCTCATACCAGTCAGAATGGCCATTATAAACGAGTCAAGAAACAACAGATGCTAGTGAGGCTGCATAGAAAAGGAAACGCTTATACGCTCTTGGTGGGAATGCAAATTAGTTCAGCCACTGTAGAAAGAAATTTGGAGATTTCTTAAAGAACTGAGAACTACCATCTGACCCCGCAATCTCATTAACCTCTATATATCCTCAAAAAATTCATTCTACTAAAAAGACACAGGCACTCACATGTTTATTACAGCACTATTCACAACAGCAAGATAAGGTATCAACTTAGGTGCTCATAAACAGTGGACTGGACAAAGAAAAATGTGATATATATGTAATGGAATACTAAGCAATCATGAAAAAGAATGAAATCATCTCCTTTGCAGCAACATGGATGCAGCTAGAGGCCATTATCCTAAAGTGAATTTACACAGGAAAAGAAAACTAAATGTCGCATGTTCTCATTTTTAAGTGGGAGCTAAAAATTGAATACTCACAGACATAAAGATGGCAAAACAAAAAACATGGGACTACTATAGAGGGTGAGGAAGGAAGGGAACAAGGATTGAAAAACTACCTATTGGGTACTATGCTCACTACCTGGGTGATGGAATCATTCGTACCCCAAACCTCAGGATCACACAACATACCCATGTAAGAAACCTGCACATATACTCTTGCATTGAAGATTAAACTTTATTTATTTTATGTCTCCTAACAGAGAAAATTCTGTATTCTACCATATTTACAAAAATAACAAACACCAATTCTATTCAAAGCATTCCCAAAAATTGCAGAGGAGGGAATTCTTCCTAACTCATTACACTGATACTATTACCCTGATGCCAAAATCAGACAAGGATGCAACAAAAAATAAAACTACAGACCAATATTCATGATGAATATAGATGCAAAATCATCAACAAAATATTAACAAACTGAATCCAACAGGCCATCAAAAAGATAATAAAGCATATTTAAGTGGGATTCATCCCAGGGATGCAAGGATAGTTCAACATACACATATTAATAAACATGACACATAACATCAGTAGAATGAAGGACAAATAACATGATCATCACAATAGATAGAAACAACATCTGACAAAATTTAACATCCCTTCATGATAAAAACTCTCAATAAACTTAAAAGAACATGCCTCATAATGTAATATAATAAAGGATGCAGGCCCAAAGGCCATTATTATGTTAAAGTATGCTCCTTCTTTGCCTAGTTTGTTAAGAGTTT
>NW_012121043.1:10840910-10842095 GCF_000951035.1 Colobus angolensis palliatus | reverse complement strand
AATACCATTTAAATGCTAAACACATAAACCAGAAAAATGTTAAAATACAAGATGTCAGTTATATAGTTAATGTATATACCTATCCCTCTAGAACTAAAGAATTCAATTTTTAATAATTTACTATTCTGATAGATACATGCAAATATTTTAATTATTGTGCTGGTGTACAAATTAAAGATTTAATATAGTTGTATTAATTGGGAGGAGAATCAAATGGCCTTGGGGATTTTTTTTGTCTCCCACCTTAATAGCAACTGTCATGAATCATTATTGTAACAACAGTATGAAATCTAGGATAGTTCACTATTTTTCACGTCATGTTATTCAGTACTTCTACTCCATAGTGCTGAACTGGCACTTTAGAAATGAGTGTACTCTTAGTGTATGAAATCAGCAGTCACATATTTGGAGATGATGTTTTTAGAAAAGCCAGTTCGGCAGAGGCACAGAGGTAGTAACAAGCATATAGCTAAAAATTATAAACAAAAGAAATGGGAGTGGAGACACAAACTCGGATTCACAGGTAAATGAAACAAAAGTAAGCGTGAAGCTTTAAAGGAAGAAGTAAGATATTCTCAGAATAAGATCAAAAATTGGAAGAGAAATGAGGGATTCCTGTTCTTTAACAAGGCTTTCTCTTTTTGCATAAAAAAGAAGAAAAAGATAATTTTAAAATGAAACTTCCAGCAATTTTTAATTCAAAAGTAACAAAAGGGCACAGATTTAAAAGCTAGTAAAACAATAAGAATCAAATATATAGTTTAGAAAGAAGTATTGACTATACCTTTATGCAAAATAGGTTTATGATGTCACAGATGGGAAACTTTAGATTTCTTTAAAAATTGTAGAAAAATACATTTTTGATATAGGAATTTATTTATTTAAACATGCATTATCTATTAATTGCTATGCATTGAGTTAAGCAAAAGGTAACAGAAATGTGTACAGCAAAATTTGTGGAAAAATTTTAAGCACTAGAAAATAGAATTATGAGATAATGGAATTTATTATATCTCTAGGTAAAGATAAAGTTGGGATTATAAACTTTAGAGATAAATAAAATTGCTTTATTGTGTGTGTCTTGTTGACTGAATTGAGGCCTAGTATTTTGCCATTCTTAACTTAGTCTCTATAATATATTTTAATTACCACAAGTAATGCACTTAAATGTCATTGCTTGATAAT
>NW_012121043.1:10840115-10840860 GCF_000951035.1 Colobus angolensis palliatus | reverse complement strand
CAATGTTAGAGTCTATCTATAGATGGATAGAGGAAATATGATATATACACAATGGAACACTATCTGACCCTAAAAAATAAAATGATATGCAGCAATATCAATAGAAATGATGGTCTTTATGTTAAATAAAATAAACCCAGAACAGAAAGACTAGTATTGCATGTTCTCACTCATATGTGACAGTTAAAAAAAATTGATCTCATGGAGGTCGAGAGTGGAATGATAGTGACCAAAGGATAGGAAGAGTGGGAGAGAGGAATGATAAGAGGCTGGTTAATAGGTACAAACATATAGTCAAATAGAATGATTAAGTTCTCATGTTTGATAGTTACATTTATCACATTGCAACTACGAATCATGACCAAAAACCATAAATATGTCAAAGAAAATATCTTACAAACCCAATGTCTTCCACTTATTTAATTATATTCATCATTTTTCTAATTAAATACTATTTAATAAAATACTATTTAATCATCATCAATGGCTCTTAAATTTGTCTTTAAAAGATGAAGCGTTGTGGTATTTGAAATTTCACTGTGTGTCTGGATCAATGCCTATCAGCAGTGGTTTACCAGACAGCAGTACCCCACAGGCTGGACAAGTTTTTGACAAATATATAGTCAACATTCCCCAAAAGTACTCGTTCCAATACCATTTAAATGCTAAACACATAAACCAGAAAAATGTTAAAATACAAGATGTCAGTTATATAGTTAATGTATATACCTATCCCTCTAGAACT
>NW_012121043.1:10815887-10839465 GCF_000951035.1 Colobus angolensis palliatus | reverse complement strand
TTTATGCAAAATAGGTTTATGATGTCACAGATGGGAAACTTTAGATTTCTTTAAAAATTGTAGAAAAATACATTTTTGATATAGGAATTTATTTAAACATGCATTATCTATTAATTGCTATGCATTGAGTTAAGCAAAAGGTAACAGAAATGTGTACAGCAGAATTTGTGGAAAAACTTTAAGTACTAGAAAATAGAATTATGAGATAATGGAATTTATTATATCTCTAGGTAAAGATAAAGTTGGGATTATAAACTTTAGAGATAAATAAAATTGCTTTATTGTGTGTGTCTTGTTGACTGAATTGAGGCCTAGTATTTTGCCATTCTTAACTTAGTCTCTATAATATATTTTAATTACCACAAGTAATGCACTTAAATGTCATTGCTTGATAATCATTTTATTATTTATTGTACTTTAAGTTATGAGATACACGTGCAGAATGTGCAGGTTTGTTACACAGGTATACATGTGCCATCGTGGTTTGCTGCACCTACCAACCCATCATCTAGGTTTTAAGTCCCTAATGCATTACATATTTGTTCCAATGCTCTCCCTCCCCTTGCCTCTCACCCCCCGAAAGGCTCTAGTGTGTGGTGTGTAGATTGCTTAACAATGCTTAATGTTATAATCACCATTTCTACAGGCTAGTTTAGAAAACTGTATCCCATCATTTTCCTTGTCAGTGTAATTACAAAACAAAGTTCGAAAAAATTTATAAAAGAACTTTTTATGACAAAATTGGCATAGTTACATGATTCAATGAATATTTATCATAATTTTTGAGATATTTATTCCCATTTATCTTACTGCATGCAAGATAATTTATATTTCAAATATTAAATTATAAAACGGAACTAAACAATTTCAAAATTCATTTTAACTTGTCACTTTACATAATGTGGTATCACCTACCTTTATGCTTGCTTTTAAAAAAAGTCGTTGACAGTTTGAAAATTCACATACCAAGTCAATAAGAGAGAATAATGCAAAGAAAACTAACAAAGCATTTTGATTTTGGTGGTATATCTTAGTTTGTTATTAAAATATTAATTTCCCAGTACTATTCTTTGTTTATATAATTACTGACCTGTAGAGTATTTGCTGACATTGTCAGTCTTTCTTTTTTTAAATTTATTTGAAGTTCTGGGATACATGTGCAGGACATGCAGGTTTGTTACATAGGTAAACGTGTGTCATGGTGGTTTGCTGCATCTATCAACCCATCACCTAGGTATTAAGCCCTGCATGCATTAGCTATTTATCCTAATGCTCTCCCTTCCCCTGTCCCGCTGACAGGCCCCAGTGTGTGTTGTTACCTTCCCTGTGCCCATGTGATTTCATTGTTCAGCTCCCACTTATGAGTGAGAACATGTGGTGTTTGGTTTTCTGTTACTGTGTTAGTTTGGTGAAGATAATGTCTTCCAGCTTCGTCCATGTCCCTGCAAAAGACATAATCTTGTTCCTCTTTACGGCGACACAGTATTCCAATGGTGTATATGCACCACATTTTTAAAATCCAGTTTATCACTGATGGGTGTTTGGGTTGATTCCATGTCTTTGCTATTGCAAATGGTAGTGCAATAAACATACACATGCACGTATCTTTATAAAAGAATGATTTATATTTCTTTGTGTATATACCCAGTAATGGAATTGCTGGGTCAAATGGTATTTCTGGTTCTAGATCCTTGAGGAATCTGCCACATTGTCTTCCACAATTATTAAACTAATTTACATTCCCACCAACAGCGTAAAATAATTCCTATTTCTCCACAGCCTCGCCAGCATCTGTTGTTTTGACTTTTAATAATTGCCACTCTAAGTGGCACGAGATGGCATCTCATTGTGGTTTTGATTTACATTTCTCTGACATTGTCAGTTTTTCAATGTAAAAACATTTACATTTCTCTGTACATATTGAACATACTTACATTTATCTGACATCATCAGTCTTTCCTATTATAAAAAGTTTGATTTAAAAAACTGGGCTATATGGATACTGTAAACATTATAAGGAATGTAATTTTAAAGGGCAACGTGTTCAATTATTGAACTGCTATGTGTATAAACATTCCTTGACTGTCACAGCATATGGGAAGGAACTACAGAATCATAGACTGCCTTGAAAGTCTTAATCAACCACATACTGAACACTTATTATGTGTGCCACATTATTAAAAATTTGGTGATATCTTCTAACATTTTCTGACTTATTTGTAAAAACTTTTAAATTATTGAAAAGCATTAAACTACAAACATTGCAACAAAAATGCTACCAAATTTAAAGTGATAGACCCTGACTTATTAAAAACTCCCTTGTGTCTCAACTCATTCACCTGTGAAATGAGGCTAACAACCGTTGCCGTACCTAGGCATGTTGTGAGAATTACATATATTAATACATGTAAAGCCCTTAGAATAGTACCTGGTCCGTAGAAAGCACTGAATAAATGTAACATATAGTAATAATGACGACGTTGAAAATATCATTATTACTGCAACCTCAGTTGATTTCATTTGTGTTATAATTTTAATCCCTTCAGGCTTGTTTTTGAGTATTCTATGCAATTTTCTGTAGTTTGGTGTAAAAATGATTGGAATCACAGCAAGAGACTCTTTAGCGTAATAGGCACACTTGATTAGGAGATTGAGGGTTTACACTCCCTTAGCAGTTGGAAAAATATCTAAATTTACTCATATAAGGAGAAATGCAAATTAAAATAAAATTTAAATGAATGCAAATTAAAATACAAACTAAATTGGGATCCATCCTTCTCTTGGGCATATGTGCTTCCTTTTCCCCCAGAGAAGTTATAAATTAATTGTATTTAAATGGATTAATTCTAATAAAGCAGTGACCTTAAAACACCACACACACATGCACGTGCACGCACACGCAGGCACACACACATGCACGCGCGTGCGCACACACACACAATTTGAATTAATGATTGCAATTCTGGTCATAGCTTTACAAAGTGTGAATCAAACTCTTCTCCTTTTCCTTTTTTATGACACCTCTCTAGTGTCATCTGATAATACTTAACTTCTCTCCCTCATAAACAATAACAAAGTTTACTTAATTTAAAAATAGTACAGAAATTGCCAAGTGACTGAACTATGTAGATAAAAATGTATTTATTAAAGAGAAAACTTCACTATTATTCAGACGGAGTAACTGCCAAATATAGACCACATCATCTGCTAGGTTTACTGTTTGAGATGGGGATACAGAGTCAAATTGCTTATCTTGTGGGACATGTTTAATATGCTCATAGTTATATATTAAAGAGTAATAGATATTTAACTCCATACTCTGCCTTTAAGAGTTAATTCCAGAAGATTTTTGGTTTTGGAAGTTGCCCTCATGTTTGCACAATATATGAAATTCAGAACCTTATAAAGAGATACATAAGGAAACTATAAATATGAAAAATAGTTTAAGGAAATGTATATACGCTAGACAGCGATCCTATAAAAATGTTCAAATTATTGACACACCAGGTTCTAAAAATTATAGATGTGCTAGAAGAGACCATAGAGGTAATCCAGTTCAACCTCAGTTTTATAAATGCAGAGTAAAAAAAAAAAAAAAAAAGGCTCAGAAAAATGAAGTACATTGAGAAAGATGAAAGATGGCAGAGTAAGGGCTGAGACACAAATATAGTGAGTCTTATGTTTCAACCTTTGTTTGCTTGCTGATCCTATATATGTCTTTAAAATCTTCTTGGTTTTCTAAACACCAGCAATAATAATATTATTTGAGCACTTACCACCTTGTTGTATGTAGTATGAAATTAATTTATATAATTGCATTTAATCTTTACAACAATCATTTAAAGGGAACACTATTGTCAATCCTTACTTTACAGAGAGAGAAGGAAATCTAGCAGTTAAGCTACATTTTTACAATTTCATCTGTCAGTTATTTAAAAATGCTAGGGAGGTCAGGGCAGTGGCTCACTCCTGTAATTCCCAGCACTTTGGGAGGCCAAGGTGGGTGGATCACTTTAGGTCGGGAGTTTGAGACCAGTATTCCACATGGCAAAACTCTGTCTCTACTAAAAATATAGAAATTCGATGAGACTGGTGGCAGGTGCCTGTAATCCCAGCTACTTGGGAGGCTGGGGCAGGACTATCTTTTGAACCTGGGAGGCAGAGATTGCAGTGAGCCAAGATCCCATCACTGTACTCCAGCCTGGGCAACAAGAGCAAGACTCTGTCTCAAAACAATAAAAATAAACGAACAACAAGAAAAAAGAAATGCTAGGGAGCATATAATTATTGGTAGTTATTTCTACTCCTTAATAAAATTAGCAGTATCTATGAATTGTATAGTGTTTGATCTAATATCTCTGACCTTTTTCCTAAAGAAAATTTGGAAGTGAAAATGTCACTCATGTCTTCAGTAAAAATCAAGATTAAACATATAATCTTTTCTATATTCTTCCATCCTTGAATCCACCTTGATCATAACCAGTTTTGATTGATTCTCTGCTTGGCTTCCTGCCTATGATGTATTGTGTAACTAGATTTGGACTTTCTTATAAAATGCTCTTTCACGTTGCTTAAGCCTTACCTGATTTTAATTTGCACTTCCCTTGCTCTGACCTGCTTTTCTTTTTTTTTTTTTTAATAGATTTCCTATTCTCTTCACTCAAGCAGTCTGATAGCACTCAAAAGATGCTTATGATGGCTCATTTTAAAATTTTCATGTAGTCACAAGTTAGTCACCCTTGTTAGAGATATTTCCTTCTTATAAAATAGCACACTTTTCATGGAGGGGGTTCTAATAAAATATGTGACAGGTGGGTTGTAATTTATTTATTCCTCTAATAGTCACAGTAAGAACACTATTAATAAATCTATTGATTTTTTAATATCAATAGATTAAAAAATACCATGTTTCTGTTTCCAAATATCTCTGGAATATATTTGAGGTAACAGCAAAACCAGGAATGGATGTTCTGGCCCTTTTCATACTTAGTGATTTGTATGTTCCCATTTTGTGACTTGACTATTTAGGAAACATCCTAAATTGCCTGTAAAGAATCCACTGGTAAATTATGTCAATGTAATATAGATTGCAACTGTTGTGAAAAGCTGTCTCATGTGCAGTCTTTCACCCCTTCTACCACGAGATAAAGAGCCCACACAGTCTCTCCTGGGCTTATTACCTTGTGCGGGAATATCCTGCCCTGTTTCAATCATATGTGTTTTTGTCCTGCGTAAGCATGTGTGTCAGCGGCCCTCAGACACACTCTCAGCTCCCATGGAGGAGGAGTCTGAGTCAAAGTCCTTCTGCTGCTGCCCATGAGGGGTGTGTGCAGGCCAATACCCCTAAATCTGGTGCCTAGAGAAACCTGCTGGCCATGCGGGACCTACACCCACCACAGGAGCTGATCTTCCTCTATCATTCCTGTATTTGAGTACCGCACTGCACCATCAGTGCTTAACTGTGTTGTGTTTTCCTTGGTGATTCTGGTATGCAGTGGACAGAGTGTATAGACTTCTATACTGAGTGGTTGAAGCAGTGATGATCTTTGCTATCCTCCATGTTCAAATTCTCTCCTGGAATTGACAACCTGTGCACAAGCTTTTGCCTGACAATTTCGTATAGTGAGCAGGGCCAGCAGAGGACACACCATGGCTAGATGAAAACACAAAGGCTTCTAACAGAAAAGCCTGCGGTTCAATTTATAAACTTTAAAACACATTTTTAAAGAAACCTTTATGCAAAAATGAAAGAACGGCCTGTATACAATTAGTTATCAATTAAAAGATAAGCGTTTGGGAAACATCTTTAAATATCAGCATAAAATGGCTAGTCCTAACTTCAAAGCAGTGTTATTTTTTTCATACAAATAGACTTACACTATTTACTAGAATAAAGGAAACTAGCAGTCATTGGGTCTAAACTCTGATTTTAATTTTCACATTTGCTTTAAAGAAACATACGAGAAATCAAAATCAGAGAGGAAATGAAAAACATGCTTAGTGAACATCCTTTAAGAAGTGGCCATTAGTAGCCAAGAGTTAGAAACAACTTAAGTATCTATCAACAGATAAACAGTCAGGTGCTACATAATGACGTTTTGGTCAACGATAGATAGCATATACGGCAGTGGTCCTAGAAGATTATAATGGAGCTCAGATATTGCTGTCATCTGCTGACATCATAGCTGTTGTAGCATAATTACTTTACTTCTTTTTATAAATTTAGTGTAGCCTAAGTGTAGAGTGTTTATAAAGTCATCAGTAGCATGCTGTCATGTCCTAGGGCTTCACATTCACTCACCACTCACTCATGACTCACTTGGAGCAACTTCCAGTCCAAGCAACTTCCAGTTCTATAAGCTCCATTCGTCGTAATTGCCCTATATTGGTGTATCATGTTTTATCCTTTGTACTGTATTTTTATTGTATCTTTTCTATGTTTAGATATACAAGTATTTACCATTGTGTTCCAGTTGCCTAAAGTATTAAGTATAGTAACAAGCTATACAGGTGTGTAGCCTAGGAGCACTAGGCTATACCATACAACCTATACAGAGTAGGCTCTATCATCTAGGTTTGTAGAAGTATGCTAAATGATGATGTTCACCCAATGATGAGATTGCCTTATGTTGCATTTCTTAGAGTGTATCCCTGTCATTCAGCAAAGCATGACTGTGTGCATATGTACACACACACACACTCACACACACATGAAATGGAATATTATTTAGCCTTTGAAAAGAAAGAGATGTTGCCATTTGTAACAACATGGCTGAACCTGGAGGGCATTATGCTAAATGAAATAAGGCAGACCCCTAAAGGAAAATGCTGTATTATCTCATTTATACGTGGAATCTTTTGAAAAAAATGCCAAATAAATAGAAACAGAGAATGGAACAGGGATTACCAGGAGTGCAGAGACAGAGGAAAAAGTGAGAAGTAGGTAAAGGGGTACAATTTGTAGTTACATAGGATAAATAAATCATTAGAATATTTAATACATAGCCTGTGGACTATAGTTAACAATACTCTATACTGAAAATTTGCTAAGAATAGATTGAAGATGTTCTTAACCTTTCCTCCATCTACACATAAATGATAACCATGGAAGGGTATAGAGGTAAATTTGTTTAAACTGTAGTAATCATTTCACATGCATATGTATATCAGAAATCATATTGTATACCTTACATACAATAAAAAATAAAAAGGAAGTGGCCATTAATTTTTGGCTACCTATGAAAAGCTGAAATTACTTATGACATTAATTGCTATAATTTAAATTGTATAAAAACATAAAAATTGCATAAAGCATAAGACAAACTCCAATGTATTTTTTATCTTTAAACATTTTTAAGGCTAGGTGCAGTGGCTCAAGTCTGTAATCCCAGCACTCTGGGAGGCCAAGGCGGGCAGATCACCTGAGGTCAGGAGTTCAAGACCAGCCTGATCAACACGGTGAAACTCCGTCTCTACTAAAAATACAAAAATTAGCTGGGTATGGTGGTGCACACCTGTAATCCCAACTACTCAGGAGGCTGAGGCAGGAGAATCGCTTGAACCCAGGAGGCGGAGGTTGCAGTGAGCCAAGATCGTGCCATTGCACTGCAGCCTGGGTGACAGAAGAAGACTGTCTCAAAAATAAAAAAAAAAAATTAAAGGAATTTGAAGACAGAAGGCACACAAAAGGACAGTAGAATACCGTTTAATAACAATTATTTATTTCAGTAAAGTAAGGAGAGAACTCATGGACTTTGTGAGTATGGGTGCATATTCAGAAATGTGTGAATTCAGAAGCTCATTAATTTCACCTGTGTATCAGGCTAATTATAAGTTTGCATAGGAAAATCCAGGTTAACACCTGGTGTACTGGTATAATTACAGCATCCCCTCTTATTTCAGAAATGTCTGTTTGGATATAAATTATATTGGTCAATTTAGTTCTTGATCACTCATTACCCTCTAATTGTCACAGGTGAAGGGGTTAATGAGTGCCTGGATTCCCAAATATGAGATATACTCTGGAAGGGCTATATACTTCTTTTCCTCAAGGGCTCCTATAGTTAGGCAACAGTAGGGTTTGGGTAACTGAAACCATAAGCCATAGAATACTTTGTGACTCTGGGAATTCAGGGAATTAATTCTAGGCTCCCTGTTGTACAACGACATCTATTGTTCATAATATTGAGCTTCTTGTCTATGAGTGAAGCTTAAAAAAGGAAAAATTATTCTGAGTTTGCACTGGAGACATCTTTTGTAGTTACTGTGCTGGAGGATATCATGAACATCCTCTAAACTGGGCAACCTTGCTACTGGGTATAAATAGTTAAGAAATTGAATAAAAGCAGCCAGTCTTGATGCACTTCTGACTGGTTATGACTGTGGCAAGATGGCCTAATTCAGTCAAAAAGGCAGAATGGAGTTGCTCAGAAAATTGTATTGTTTTAGGCAAATCCGACTTGCTTAATAAGAGGAAGCATATTATCTTCTAGCATAAAAAAATTACAAATGCAATAACATACCCTATAGCAAGCTAAGATTACATGTATCGTTAATTTTTGGCAAGGCTGCTAACATGCTTTAAGCATAGAGAGAGGTCTTTGGAGGATAAAAAGTTTTCTTAACCTACAGGGGAAAAAATGATGAAAGCAATACCCTGAAGGAGATTCTTTACCAACATATTATTGGACCCCTCTTTTATATTCTAGAACTTGAAAAGTAGAAAGTGTGTTAGAGTTTGTAGCAGAGTCAGTAAGGGTAAAGATTTTTGCAAAATATTTGCATTATTTAAAAAATTATTTGACAGTAATTTTGCTTTCTCTAATTGTGAAGTCAATCTAAATACTGACATTTTAAAATGTGATCATTATTTTTAGCTTTTTCTTAAAATTATACTCCTATTGACTACACCTAGGCAACAAAAACTCAAGATATGAAAGATATACTGTATTGTGAAATTAGTAGTGATTTTCAAGATCTACAAACTTTAATAGCTGAGCATTTTTATAAAAGAAAATTACAAAAATAATTCAAAATTCAAAATATCATAAAAACAAATTGTTGGCTAAATTTATGAATTAACACGCCTAGTTTAGTTTCTTCTATTACTTCGACCACATGAATAATTATTTGCCATTTTTTTCTTGTATACTTTGTTTCATTCATCCAGCAGGATATGAAGAATACAATGATACAAAATATATTGTTTCCGTCCTTAATAAACTGGGACTTTGTTGGAACAGAATGATGGATATGCAAGTAAGTGTAGGTCATGTGTAAGGTTATATGATGTTTTCATCTGGGAAACAAAAAAATTCTGATGTTCAGGACACACTCCCGTTGTGTTACATCAGAATATCTGGGGTAGGACCCAGGCATCGGTGCTAGTTTTTAAAGCTACTCAAGTGGTTCTTGTGTGTAGCCAAGGTTAAACATTGCAGTAGAACTTTGCTACTCAAAGGGTAGCAGCATCAGAAACGCTTGGGGTTTTTGTTAGAAATGAATATGCTCAGGCTCCACCCCAGGTGTAAGAAATCAGAACGTGCATTTTAATGAGGTGTTCCAGGTGATTCATATGCATGTTAAAGGTTGAGAAACAGCCCACAGAAACTGTGAGAGAAGGGGAGAGATATTTTAATCTAGGGAAGCCATCAAGAAATGGACACCTGGAGTAATTGACAAATGGAATAATGGGGAAGAAGAAAGTAAACAAGATAAAGAGCAAGGGGAACAATGAAGAAGAAAGTGAAAGAACAGAGGAAGAAACAGGGAAAAACAATTGAAACGATCAACAGTCCCCTGCAATACTTAGCTTGTGACTATCTTTTGACAATTGGCTTATGTGTAGTTAAAATCTGGGAACAAGGGATGGAAACAGGGTCACTAGGTGTCTCAGGGAATGCTGCTCTGAGTTTTGATTTCCTTACAAAACCATTTATTTAAAGTGAACTAGCCATGGCTGCTTCAAGAATATCCTAAAGGGAATGTTCTCCCACACCATAAGTAACATGTAGTTAGAAACTCAAGAGTTCAATTTTATTTTCCTAATTATAATAAAGTTATAACTGCTAATTTTTAGAAAAATACAGAGAAAATTTAAAGAAAACAAGAATCACTCATAATAAACTAAAAGAAATTATCAGTAATATTATTAGTATCCTTACATTAATATTTCTATGAATATATTAAATATCTTCTCCTCTACAGACAGAGCCCTGCTTATGCAGATTTGTGTACTTTTTAAATTCATTGTTGTATTAAAGTATAAGTAAATAATATCACCAACATCATTTTTCTAGAAAATATATTCTTTGTTCTTTTAATAAAATATAGCATATTATGGTAAAATATTTTAAAACACAAATAATACTTTTAAAAACCTATCATTCCACATTCCCAAAATAGCCATTCCTAAACTTTTGGTATTTAGGCTCCCATCTGCTTTCTCCAAACTTGGAATTATGTTCTAAACATTGTTTTACAACTCATTTAACTATTCATATTGATAAATTTTCTCAGAATCTCTTTTTTAAATAGTTAAATTAACAAACTTGCTAAAGATTATTGTGACAGGCACTATAGGTCAGCTTATTCAACACCCATTGTTGTTTTCTGTTGACCTTTTATGCTATAGTGATTGAAATGCACCAAATTTGATTTTCTAGCCTGCCTTGCAGTTAGAGGTAGCTATGGGGCCAAATTCTAACAAATAGAATCTAAGCAGAAGTTTGCTGGTTATAGTTTGATAACAGTTTTTTCTTTCCTAATGAAAGGAGACAGAAGAACTGGTATTGCAGTTTAACTATGCATCCTTTTCTCTGTCTTGCAAACAGATATGCTGCCTGCAGGTGTAGCTGGCATCTTTCCAATCAGGAAAAAAACGAAGCCAACACTGTTTGTATGATGAATCAGATATACAGAAGGATCCCAAATCCCTAAATTATCACTGAATAGTTCAACCACCTCCAGCAAGACCCTACCTTTGTTCTTGTTTTAAGAGAAAAATAAACTCTTCTATATTCAAGGAAGTCTTAATCAGGTTTACTGTTACTTTCAGGCAATTGCATTGCTAACTGGTAGAAAGTTACTCATCTTTATCTCATCATGCATTTTCAGACATAATTCTGTGGAAATGTCTCTATTGCTCAGAAAACAAAGATAAGGATAGGATATTTGTTCTAGTTAAAAGAGTAAAGAGGAAATCTAGCCCCAACTCTTTTGGGGGCTAGAATTCCCCCAATTTAACCCTATCCCACTGTGCTTTTATGTTCGGTGATTTTTTACACTTAAGTAACTTTATCTTCCATTTGTGTCAGAAGAGGAAAATAAAAACAAAACTTCCCAGGCTAAAGTAAGTGAACTTCAAATTTAAAATATAAAATGGAAAGAGATAGTAAATATAAACACAAGATTTTTTTCATTTATGCATTCATTCCTTTAGTCAGTCAACCAGTATTTATTTGAAGGACTTTTACATGACACATACTGCACCCTCAGGAAAGATGTGGTGAATAATATTTTTGTTTTATTTTCTTCCTTCCTTTCTATTGATCTTAAACTATTCTAATAGGGGTGGACTCTGACAAGCATTATGAAAGCAGATATTAAATTGGATTATAGTTTTCTATTTTAGTGGGTGCAAGAATGTATCTCAGACCACAAAGCACCGATGTGTCTGTGTTCAGAGAAAGCATTAAGAGATTTCCCACCAAGATAGACCCATTTAAAAAAAACAAGAGAAATAAGAGAGAAAACATACTAAGGTTTGTTTAAGTGGCTTTTGAAACAGTGCGTTAATTTTTCAACTCAGCAGAATGTTCACAGGTATAGAAACCCATATTCACAAGTTGAATAAGCAAGCCAATATAACAAAAAGTGTAGGCAACTAATTTTCACTTAAAAAGCAGATTAAACTCACATTTCAACATTAAAATAACAAACTGGTGTGGTTATAAAACATTGGCTACAGATCTCAATAGTTCCATCTCTGATTCTATTTGGTGACTCTGCCCCTTTATTCCTATTTATTTCTAATGGAGAGTAGAGCATAAACAGACCTTATATGTAAATTAGCTTATCTAAATGCAAATCATCTCATGGAAACTTCTGGTAAAATGCTTATTTACAGGCCCATCTTTAAAAAAAAAAAGCAAAATATCAAATTCCTAATTCTCACTTTTCTTTGTATTATATTTGTATCACCCTTTTAGCTCATCCTTTACTAGCTTTCCAGGGGTTTATGCAGTTCATCAAGATAAGGTTACAAAAAATGACATATGGATAAGGTTCCATCTTGTTTATCTCGATGGCTCAAATCAGTGTAATATTACTATTCTCTAGTATTTTATCAATCTACCCAGGCTTTTGCCAAGACAACACTTTTGTATTGGATTTACAAAGTTTTCAAGCAACAATCAAATGAAGTGAAAGCTACAATACTGGGACCAGTCGTCTGGGCTAGTGGTAAATTTTTTTTTAAGCCCGAATTTATTTTCTTTTTTTAAACATGAGACCCTCTTTAAATCATGCTCATGTGAAAATAACTTAATGAGAAACATTAGCATTTTACTTGTCACCATTACATTTAATTCAGTTTTGTATTGCTCGTCCTAAAATGGAGATTAGAATACGGTGAACTGGAAAAATGTAATAAATTCTGACCTTCTGACCTTTCCCCTGCTAGTTGAGAGAATTCTGTTTACGTTATATTACAATTTTATTAAATCACGTTATTTTATGTACGCATGTACCTAAAAATGGATCATACTTCCATTTTCACATTAGTTAAGATTAACAATGCCTCCCATTATTTTATGAAGTCTAAAAGCCTTAAATGCTCAGGTCTCTAAGATGGTTTAAAAATAAAATGACCAGCTACCCATTTCAAAATGTTTATTTCTAAATGAAGAAAACATGTAGGTCTTTGGCGAATCTTTCCTTTTCTTCAGTTTTTAAGTTATGGGCATATTAACGAAAAGCATCCAATTACTTAAGAACATAAGGTGTTATCTTGGTCAGGGGGTGGTAAACTACAGCCCATGGGCCAAATCCAGCCCACTGCCTGCTTTGGTAAATAAAGTTTTATTGGAACACAGGTATGCTCACTCATTTATGTATTGTCTAGGGCTACCTTTGATGGCAGCAGTGGGCCATCCAGAGCAGCTGCTGCCATTGCGCCGGCTGCAACAGGAAGGCACTAGCGGTGGTGGCAGGAGTGGCTGCAGGAGCAGCAGTGGCAGCAGTGGGAACCCCATCACAGGTTGCCGGGAACCGCGGCTGGGGCTGCCTGCACACTTCACAAAGCGGAAGGTAGCACTACCCTCCCAGGCGGAGGACCGGGGCATCTCTGTGTTCTGCACCCTCGGGGTCCTGGGAAGGCTCCCCCCTGCCCCTGCAGGCTCGGGAGTGTCTGCTCCTGCTGCCTGGCATCTCCTTACTCCTGGTTGCCGCTCCGATCTCAGAGCAGGAGAGCTGGGGCTGAGCCCAGGTGCTGTCACAGCCCTGCCGGATATGTGCCTACTTGGGGCAGTGCTGACACACCAGCCCCTTGCCACCTCGGACCCCTCTGGATTTGGGGCACCGACGAGTGCTGAGGGAGAAGCCGATGGTGGGGCAGTGAGAGTGGCTCCATGCTGGCCTGTAGGTTCCCCTTGGCGCTAGCAGCCTGGGAGCCATGGAGGACGGCAGGAGGCAGACAAGCTCCCGGGCAAAGGTTGAGGGTCCCCAGAGAGGCTCCACCTTCAAGCCAGGGCGCGTTGCCAGTCCCGTGGACCAGAGTGGGAACCTGTGGTACTTCTTCTGGGCCTCATGACTGCCCATGGATGAATTGGTGCCCACTTCCTTCCCTCTGAGGCCCATAAAAGCCCCAGGCTTAGCCAGAGCAGAGCAGACGACAGGGTGGCCAGCTTCTGAGAGGAACTAACCTCTCTGCTGATAGCTTAACAATTGTCAGGATGACCAACTGGAGAGAGGAGCTACCCTCTGATGAGAACTGAACACTCGTTGGGACAACGTGCCTAGCAGAGAGGAGCTACGCTCTCTGTTGAGACTGAACACTCTTCGGGGTATGACCTGCCCTCCATAGCCAGGGTGTCTGGATGAATGTTCAGCTCCTAGCCCTGCTAGGACAGGGACACCAGGCTACAGGGACACCCTGGCTATGGAGGGGAGCTTCCCACTGTGGGTCTCCTAGAGCTGTAGTAACATTCAATAAAGCTACTCGTTGCCTTGCTCATCCTCCATTTTTCTGTGTACCTCATTCTTCCCAGTTACAGGACAATAACTTGGGGCCCACCAAATGGCGAGGCTAAAAGAGCTGTATCACAAACAGGACTGAAACATGCCCCTTGCTCACCATTTGTGGACGAAGAGAAGGAGAGAAGAGCTGTGGACCTTCCAGGAGTCCCGACCTGGGAGCTCCCCAATCCAGGGCTGTGACTCCCTCTTTGGGTTCCTGCAGTTTCTGATGTCTCCAAGTTTCCATGCACCACCACATTCCCTGCTGCCAGGTGTAGGAGCTACATGCAGTGCACCTGGTACAGTTTCAGCTTTGCAGAGAACTGGTGCCCCGCCCGTGCCGGCAACCTGGCCCCGCCCGTGCCGACAACCTGGCGCCGCCCGTGCCGACAACCGGGCGCCGCCCGCCCCGTGGAAGCAGCCAGCATGTCCGGCTGTGCACAATGGCCGGACCACATGTTCACACACACACTTCTTGCCACTCCACGCCTGACTTGCATTCTCCCTTGGAGGCATGGGATCCATGCTGGCAGCATGAGCCAAGGGAAGCCAGCCAGGCTGAGAGGACGGAATGAGCCTAGCGGACCTGAGCAAAACTTGGGCAAAGGCACCACAGACCACAGAGGGTTCCGGCCAGGAAAGCGACCTGTAAGATCCTGTAACACTTTCATAGTACAAGGAAAGAGTTGAGTAGTCTGACAGAAAATGTATAACCTGCACAGCCAAAAATATTTACAGATTATCTTGCTCTTTACAGAAAAAAGTTAGATTCTGGGGCGACGCATACAGAGATCTGCCATCTTTATCAAATCTTCATTATTCTTAAATTAATATTGAAACTGCTCTGTTTATGTCAATAAATAGCATTGGTATAGAAAACTACAATGATGTCCAAATTCACCCAAATTTGTGAACAGAATTAGAATAAAAACCAGGAGCCACAGACGTTTGGTCTCACGTTTACCTCCCACACATTATACTCTCCTCTCTAACAAAGCACACCTCACCTTATTTTTCTTCTTTTAACTTCGCATATTACAATTATAACAAAAGATGGTATAACTTACAGCTTTGATATAAGCATGCAAAGTTCTGTGACTCAAAAATATTTTTATTCTAAACTTTTATAAGCATGTTAATACATAAATTTAAATTATTAGATTCTTTATTGAAACTATTTCCTAAGTACAACACCTTGCTTATATTATTGTACATTTTATTATATTATTATAAGAAAAGTAAGTAGTTGCATTGTGTGTTGGTTTGCAAACCTTATTTGCCTACGGGGGTGTGTGTGTATTCCTTTAATTGGAAGGCACTGTAAAAAAATTCATGAAAATTTAAAGTGCATTCCTTTATTTAATCATATATTCCTTTATTGACCAAATATATATGAATACCTTCATCAATGAATTTATTTCTAATAAAAAAGTAAGAATTATTTAAATAAGCTATGACAACATTTTTAAACACTTCTTCTTTAAAATAATTATGTCTTCCCCAGAAACATATCTATAAACCAGATTATACTGTAGGTATGGTCAATAAATATTGATTCTGCTTAGCAGTTAACATCACCTTTTATAAAAAATGCTAATTATACAGAGTATTTTAATAATTGACTACAGTAAAATGTGTAGAGGTTTACCAGGGAATATATTCATTCTAAATTTGAAGTTTTCCTTGATTAAATACATCTTTTAACTTAACTTTCCCTTTACATTTATAAAATGTGTCATATTATAAACATACGAATATTTATGAATAGCAAAAATACTTATTGCAAGATCAAGATCAAATATAATGAAAGAACAAAGGCCATTTTTTTTCTTTATAAAAACAGAGGGTAATTTAGAGTTTCAATATCCTCCTTCAATTTATAGCCTGCTCCAATTTAGGCAAGACATTGCGGTGAGAGACTAGAAAAGCTCATGCACTCCAAGGATAGCTAAGAAGCCACCAGTAGTACATACATTTACTGTGATGGCTCATCATATTTTCTAAAGAGTCTGCTAAAAGCTATCTTAATCTTTTCATTATTTATTTTTTGATGAAAGTATGTTTCTGGCTAGCAATAAGTAGAGAAGCAAGAAGAATGGTTTGAGTAACTTACGACTAAATAACAAGGGTTTTATAACTAAGAACTATGGCTCTCCCTAGGTCCAGGTCTCAAAATGTCCTAATGGTTAAGAGCTCACTCTCTGGACCCAGATTTCTTGCTTACAAATTCTAGTTTGTCCATGTGTTAACTATGTAATCTTGACATTTTATTTAGTCTAGCTGTGTCTGTTTCCTCATCTGGAAAATGTCAATAGTAGCATGTCATTGAGTTGGTTTGTTTAATGATTTAATATAAATAAAGTCTTGGAAGAGTATCTGACAATTAAGTGCTTTGGGACTTGATCCCATTGAATGAAGTTTGCACCACATCTTTCTTAAAATTAATTTGAACTCCAAAGAACAGGTTCTTTCTTGAAACATTCCCTCAAACACCACTAAAAATCATTAGGTCAAGTAGGAGGTCACTTAAAGAAAAAGCTGTTGTCCTATAAATGTCTAAAGACAATAGGAGTCAGGAGTATAAATAGAGAAAAACAAATGAGAGACAAGTTAAAAAAATTTGTGATGTATAACATCTCCAGGTTTTTAAGGTCACATTATGTGTAATTATTCATTTTAGCATATCTGCCATAACTTGATGTGTAATTGTTCATTTTTGCACATTAGCCATGGGAAGAGTTGAAAGGCATTCTAGTGTCTGGCCAACAGTGGTAGAGATATGGTGTATTTGACTCTCAAACCTCTCACCTTATCTACTATATAGGTACTAAGATTCTAATGAATCTGTCCATTTACTTCCTTGTTTTCTTAGACTAGAAAAGCTGTTCTTAGAGGGAAGTCTTTTTTCATATACCTGGATTCATCCAACTAGTCACATAATAAATGCTGCCCATCCCCAGCCCTGCTTTGTTTTTAACCTGAACTAATCATTATTTGTACATCTCTATTTTCTAATATTTCCTCTGGGTATCCTGTTTAGGTAAAACACAGCTTTATGATGCCCTTCCCAATCAACATTAGACTATTTGTTTCAAGATAGTAATTAACTTCCTGCCTAATTTGTCACACTGAATTTGAAATTAGGCATGCAAAGCTATTAAAACACTGTGGCTGTGGTGTTTGCATCTGGCTGAAGCAGTAGCCACTGGCAGCCTTGATTTATCACTCTTCATTTAAATTCCTGTGCCAATGATTTTAGTTCTTAAATGCTGTGACTGGCATTTATAGATTTCAAAATCAAAGTGAAAATAAGCTACAGTTAAGTTCTCAACAGCTGAGATCGATGAAAAATGGTTTTATAACTGAATGCCCTACAGATAAATCCTAGGGGCTTGACCAAAAAGTGCTTCATGCTCAGAGATATTGCTATGGGAAGACAAACAGTATTCTACCCTAATGGCTATTTATAAATCACGATCAAAACTGTGCATCTTGTAACAGTGCCATGTATGCTCCCAGATGAAAACTATTTTTGCTAAGTCTTCCTTAAAAGAACAATCCCCAAAAGCAAGCTTATCCTACTGGGAAATCTCATCTTTGATATTCAAAACTCTATCCAGCATTGCTCATATTTGAGGAAGCAGAATATAACATTGCTACTAGACCTAGCTTATAATTCTGTGGGCAAATTGTCTCCTAAAGTGAATGAGCATGATTCTATAACTTTCTTACGAAAGTCTGACTGTGGTGTAAATCTTGACTTAGTGAAGGCTTCTTCAGATATGGACGTGAAAAATTTGACTTTTCTATAACCCTGACAGAAAGAAATTGTGAAAATTTGTTCTTCCTGTCAGACTTTATGATCCCAAGTCTCCGCACTCTGTTAGGGCAACCCAAATGCTACTCTTCCTTTAGGGTAAAGCTCCTCCAGGAATTGTTCCAGCTTAGTTATGCTTTTCTTTCCTCCTCTAAACTAAACCATTTACAATTTGTATCTTATAATTTAACACGTTACTTAAGATACACTTTCTGGCTGGGCGCGGTGGCTCACACCTTTAATCCCAGCACTTTGGGAGGCTGAGGTGGGCGGATAACCTGAGGTCGGGAGTTTCAGACCAGCCTGACAAATTTGGTGAAACCCTGTCTCTACTGAAAATACAAAAATTAGCCAGGTGTGGTGGCATGTACCTGTAATCCCAGCTATTGAGGAGGCTGAGGTGGAAGAATCGCTTGAACCCAGGAGGCAGAAGTTGCAGTGAGCTGAGATTGTGCCACTGCACTCCAGCCTGGGCAACAGAGGGAGACTCTGTCTCCAAAAAAAAGAAAAAAAAAAAAGTATACTTTTTTTTCCACTAGCATTTTTGGTCTGCTAACCTTGTCTTCTCAATTAGAGTAAGTAAAGCATTTGAGTTAGACAACACTACCTCTTCCTTTCTTACTTGCACTGTATGACAGCATAGCATACTCATGCATTATGGCTTAATAATTGCTTGCTCCTCAGTTTATTAAACAAACATTTGCTGAGCATCAACTGTATATGTCATACTATTAGAGGCTCCAGGAATAGAGTGAGCAACACAATAAAATACACTGAGAAAAATCCATCCCTCATGGAGCTTACATTATACTGTCGAAAGACAAAATTCTATTTGGAAAGTATTGCATCATCGAATTAAGTGATGAAATGGAGAACACACCTAAATCACTTTGAAGAAACTTCCTTAGGCACAATCTTGAGAAATACATTTGTGATAAAAATAAATAGCAAACAAACAAACAAAAAAAGGTTAAGGTTGAAAGTGACAGAGTGGATTGTAAAAAAAAAAAAAAAATGCAGAGAAGATATTCTTATTGTTATGCCTTAAGAATTAAAATTATTTCTATTTACATAGATTTTTTTTTCAAATGCCAACTTGAACCAGATATAGCGAGGTTTTAAATGTAGTGTATTTTTTAATTTTCAAAAACTATAAGGATTTTTATTTTCTTCTGAGTCAAAGGATACAGACTTTAATGTGGGAGGAAACACTACTGAGATACTTGTTTACCTTCTAAAAACAACAGCACAACTTTAAGTCACTATAGCAAAATTTCAAGCATATCTCAAAATATTACAATGTAGAGCTTTCCAGCAGGATCTGTATGTATGAAAAGTTAAAATAGGATTTTAAGAGGGGTGTCCTTTTAGTGGAGGTGTGGAAAAGTTCTTGCATATTTATAAACTGTCATTTTATTATTTCTGTTAGATAAAGTCTTTAGAATGATGTAGAATGTTGATTGCAAATATGAAAAGACTACACAATTATTGAGTATTTGCTTGCTCATCATATTATCTCATGCAAGATACTTATTTTGTAGATGCAGAATCTGAGGTCCGGAGAGATTAAATAACTTCACTGAATTTACACAGCTGGATAGTAACAGTTTAGGGACCAGAACACAGAGTTGATCAGATTTTGACCAGCTGTTTCCCACCTCTATACATGACTAAACTACTGGTCATTTCAACAGGAAAAAAATAATGTAATTTAGAGTTATAAATTCATGAGTATGCAGATGGTAAATAGCAGACTAAACTATGTAAACAGGATATAAAATTTGGGGCCTGAGAGATTCATAAAAGCAAATAGACAATCTTTCCTGTATATTTTCTGGGCGTTCATGCTTAGGTTTGTACAACTGAACACAATACCTTCTGTAAGTCTGTTCCAGGATGTTGAATCTATAAACAGAATGCTTATTGTTGATGTCCTGAGTGAGCACTTTACCACCAAGGGGCAAAAGTATCATAACATTGAAATTTTAAAAGGTTCCACTGTGAGTATAATAGACATTCTGTGTGTGTGTGTGTGTGTGTGTGTGTATGTTATGTATGTATGTATATATACTCACACACAATCACTAATTTATTTAGCAAATATTGAATGCACAGATTTTATGTGACAGGTGCTATGGTAGACCATGGAGATATTAACATTTGTTGATTGTCCAATAGAAAATATTGACATGCAATTGAAATGCAGAGTATAGTTATGCACTGTGATAGGGTAAATATAAGGAGTTATGAAAGGATAAGCAAGATAAGATCATAAAGGACTTTGCAAATAATTTTACAAAAATAGTCAAGCATAAACACACCACATAGAGAAAAATATTGGTAACACTTCATAAATTTAATATTCATTTCCTTATGACCATGTATCCATGTATGTACATCAATTGTCACATAACTGGGGTAACAGTGTATATAGGGTTTCTAATCCTGCTACACTTAACACAATATTGTAAACATTATTCTCATTCACTAGACTTGTCATTCCATCTCACAGACATAGTACATTGTATTTATTGTTTACTTTCGGTCATTTAGGATATATATACCCTTCCCAATTATAAATGATAAATTTTTCTATACACATACAGTTTTTCTACTCATATTATCTTTCCTAAAAACTGACAATGCCTAGTAGTGGATTTAGAGAGTATAATAATGTTAAAGTGCTAGATACACAATATCATGTAATTTTAGTTATTCCTGCAGTGATAGGAAGATTTTGACCAAATCATATGCTAAGCAGTCAGAGCACTGCCATTTTCCAAAGAAAAATCAACGAGCCCAATTTGATGGAAAAACATTGCCTACCATTACTGTTTTAATTTGCATTTCTCTGATTTGCAGCAAGAGTGAAGTTTTTTTGTAATGCATATTAGGCAATTGCCTTTTTTCTGAGAATTGATCACTCCTGTCTTTTGCCAATTTTTACCATGGTCTATTCATTACAAATGTTTTCCCCACCTTACCCTTTATTTTCATTTTGTTTATAATAAATTTCGATGTATGAAATTCCCATTAAAGCCACATGTTTTTTGCTTTGCAATTTTTTATAACTACTCTGATCATTATTTATATTCACACCTATATGCACCTCTTCTTAAGATTTTATTTTTACCATATCTGTTTGAACATTTAAAATTTGTTTTAGGGTATCTTCCTAGTTAATGATTTGATTTGTAGTATTCTAAATAATAGATTTCCCTCAACAAATTTTATTCACTGATGTACTTTCTCATTAGTTTGAGATATATTCTTTATCCTATATTAAATCTCTTTGTGTGGTAAGGACTTCTTTCAAGACTATCTCTTCAGTTTCTTTAATCAGAAATTTTTATGCTCTCATAGGAAACACAAATAATTTCTGATATATAAGCTAATTATTCACTAGTTGATTTTGATTAAATATACGTCCCACATTTTAAGAAGACATTCCTGGATGAGAATCCATGTTAAAAAGTTTCCATATCCAAATGGAGCAGCACTATATTTTATATTTATGTAACAACTACATTATCCTAGCAACAAATGACGTTTCTCTATATAAACACAACACCCTGAATTTTTGTGAAGTATTATGGAAACCTGCCACCACATCTCATAAGAAAACTTTTAAATAGAAAACTAAGTAAAATTTCAATGAAGAAATGCAACCAGGAGAAAACTGATTAGTTACTGAAAAACGAATATTAAACATAAATAAAGCTTTTTAATGCAAAATACAGTAGAGCAATACCATTCGTTTGCCATATCTGCGTTAAGTTTAGACAGTGTACAATCTGTGTGTTTGGCTAGCTTAAATCCTAAACATAATTAGTCTTCCTAGTTGTTGAATAAATAGGCAACAATGATTTTGCACTTTTGACCTTAAAAATTATACTTTTCCTGAAAATCAGGTCCCTATTGGCCAAATTTATGTCAAATAAAGGATAACTCTTCCCATACTCTGTGGCATTTCTTACACCTTGATGAACCATCATTAGTTAAAAAGTCACATGAAGGTAGATATATTAGTTCATTCCTTCCACTCAAGGCAGAGACCAACTATGAGACACCAGAGAGGGAACGTTAAAAAAATACGAAAATACAGAATAAAATTAAAATTAATAGAGAAATAAAGCAATGAAACATTCATTGTGAAAAGTTTAGAGAATGACATTCAGTTCTAGACTGCAGTAGAAGAATGAGGCTCTCTGCTTTGATGGGTCATTAAAACTTGAAATCTTCATAAATGAGAAAAGAGGCCATATCATAAGGTCTTCAGAAACCTAATGCAATTTGATTATTTTTCTGCATTTCATCCATCATTATGTATTCTTCTTCTATTTTGAAAATGGATGGCAAAAATTACATTGTATTAAGTGTATTTTTAAAATTTTATTTAACAAAGAACTAAACGAGTTTTCATAATTTGGCTACATCTAATATCTACTTTTATTCAATAGTGATAAATTACATGGCATGCCATTTACTGAAAATCTACTTTTATAGTTTTATTACTTCAATAATTTAAGGCAATAGAGTCTAATGAGATTTTAACATAAACTGCTACAACTTTATCTTCACTATATGCTGTTAAAATTTGACATAAGCAAAAGAACTCTTTATTTTTATTTATGCTACATTTAAAGTGCTAATTATTTGAGTCTTTCAAAATGTGTTATATGTTTTTAGCATGTCTGCATTACGTTAAGCTTAGACATATAAAAGAAGCTATACCACCCTGTAGTATTTTAGCATAGATTTCATTTTATAGATTTTACAAAAATAAATGTTTAAAAAGGCAAAGATTTTACGGAATAAACACATCCCTATTTTGAGGGTTTGAGTTGCAAATGTTAAGGGTTTGAATGATAAGAGAAAAATAAAACTCAAAATTTATTCATCCCCATGACCTGCACATTATTTGTGATAGTGGCTTTCTTTTTCCCTTTGCGGAATATTCCCTGGAGGAAACATTACTGCTGCCAGAATGAACATGGTGAAAGCACTCCGATTTTGAGGAAGTTCCCTTAATTTTGTGAATCTCATTCTTTTTTTTTTTTTCTTTTTTATTTTACTTTAAGTTCTAGGGTACATGTGCACAACGTGCAGGTTTGTTACGTATGTATACCTGTGCCATGTTGGTGTGCTGCACCCATCAACTCGTCAGCACCCATCAACTCGTCAGCACCCATCAACTCGTCATTTACATCAGGTATAACTCCCAATGCCATCCCTCACCCTCCCCCCTCCCCATAATAGGTCCCGGTGTGTGATGTTTCCCTTCCCGAGTCCAAGTGATCTCATTGTTCAAATCCCACCTATGAGTTAGAACATGCGGTGTTTGGTTTTCTGTTCTTGTGATAGTTTGCTGAGAATGATGGTTTCCAGCAGCATCCACGTCCCCACAAAGGACATAAACTCATCCCTTTTTATGGCTGCATAGTATTCCATGGTGTATATGTGCCACATTTTCTTAATCCAGTCTGTCACTGATGGATATTTGGGTTGATTCCAAGTCTTTGCTAT
>NW_012121043.1:10778635-10814994 GCF_000951035.1 Colobus angolensis palliatus | reverse complement strand
TGATGCCTCCAGCTTTGTTCTTTTGACTTAGGATTGTCTTGGTAATGCAGGCTCTTTTTTGGTTCCATATGAACTTTAAAGCAGTTTTTTCCAATTCTGTGAAGAAAACCACTGCTCAGTGAAATAAAAGAGGACGCAAACAAATGGAAGAACATACCATGCTCATGGATAGGAAGAATCAATATCATGAAAATGGTCATACTGCCCAAGGTAAGTTATAGATTCAATACCACCCCCATCAAGCTACCAATGACTTTCTTCACAGAAGTGAATCTCATTCTTATTTTGGAGATGAGTCTTCTCCTCTGGAACCTAACGTTTTCATAGCATTCAGTTGAGAGAATAACTGAGAGGCTTTCAGGTTATTTTCAAAACACACACACACACACACACACACACGCACACATCCCAGATGTACATCCCAGATGTATCTCTGGAAAAATTGTTAGTCTAATATACTGTCACTCCTTTGTGGCCTCTTAAAGATTTGTGAACATTCATGAAGGGCATTTCTTCATTCTACCAAAAATACAGAATTGTATAACAGTGAAAGAAGGTGGTTGGTGATGGGTGATGATAAACTTGCAAATTGGAAATAAGTAGTAATGATCTAGCTAGAATGTTATACTGATGGTCTTCCTGTCTACGAAGAGTGACAATTCAGGGGATGGTGACCTTCTATCTCCTGAAGTGCAATTTATTTTTTCTGTTTTCCTCTTAAATAAGCTAACATTTCTGCTAGTTGCAGGAAGGTTTTAGGTGAGATATTTCGGAAAGACCATCTTTAAAGAGTCAGTTGAAAGATACAAGGGGATTAAAAATATTTCTTAGAGATCTTTGAAATAGGATAAAAACAATATTTATTTGAGAAGGGAATATGTGCGTCTTGCCTCATGACTAGTAACTGAACTCTACATTCTCTTTAGGTTATTTCAAGCATGTGAAAACCATCACTTTATAATATAGGTGTAAAACTAATATGAGCTGGCAGAAATTTGGTTAATACAATTCAGAAAGTGGAAAATAATTTACTTTAGGAAATAATTTTGCACATCAGTTATAGTTTAAATATTAATTTAAGAGTGCAGTGGCTCATGCCTGTAATCCCAGCATTTGGGGAGGCTGAGGATCACGAGGCCAGGATATCGAGACCATCATGGCTAACATGGTGAAACCTCGTCTCTACTAAAAATACAAAAAATTACCCTGGCGTGGTGGCACGCGCCTATAGTCCCAGCTACTTGGGAGGTTAAGGCAAGCGAAACGCTTGAACCCAGGAGACAGAGGTTGCAGTGAGCCAAGATCGCACCATTGCACTCCAGCCTGGGTGACAGGGCAAGACTCTGCTTCAAAAACAAACAAAAAAGGAAAACACATAAATATATACACATTTAAGTTGCATTTCAAATAGCATTTGTTTACCTCTTAATACAAGTATCTCACATTTTGTAAAACAGCTAAAGAAAAACAGCAGATAAAGATTTTAAATATTCAAAACTGCTCAGTATATTAAACATTTATTCTCATAAAAATAGAATGAGAAATCTATTCCAAATTTCTAGGAATCTGTGTAATCCCTATGTAGAGCTGATCAACATATTTATGTTTATAAAAAATAATAAACTTAAAAATATCAAATTATGATACAGGGCATAACTACCAAATAGGTCAAAATATAATCTGAACAGCTCGTAGATAGACAATGGCCAAACATCCACTATTTATATAAAGAAGCCTTGAAACAGGAAGTTAAAATAGGAGGGCATCCATTCATATGAGCATTATAGAGTAAAAACTAATACATATTTAAGATATTTACTGTCAGCAGAAGATTAAATATTTTTTGCAAAAAACAAAATGAAAAAGGACATAAAGCACATTTCTATTTATATATTATAGATATATCTATCATCCTTGGAATAATATTTACTTGCTTTAATAAAAGATTATTTAGGAAATATGTAAGCTGAATTACAATATAGAAGAATGAATACAAATAATTTCAATTTCTGTCATAATTATTTTGAGGGGAAAAACACTTTTATATTTTAGAACACATCCTGAAAGTGACTAAGTATAACAATATATAGCAGAGCATAAAATTATCAATAACTGAAACCCACCCTTAGATCTATCAGAATGTCAAAATAATTAGAAGAGCATTAGTCAAATCATGGAACTCTCTTTTAATTTTTTTTCTGTTTTTAATCTTTCATTAGTAAAAGCTTTGCTCACTGCCTAACAGAATAAATGTGTGGTCAAACAACTAGGCTTTCTTTCATAAAAATAAGTAAAATGTCAACATTCACTGCCTGTCATATCACTATTTAATCATTTATTACTTCATACATATTTTAAGAGCTTGTGTACTAAGTAATATTTCAGGCAGTCAGTTCTTGAAAATGTATATTGAATCAGATATTATATATTTAATTTAGTTTTTTTTTTCACTTAGACAAACTTTCTCTTCCAAATCTTAAAGAATAAAAGACTGTTAGCGGCTCCATAGCAAGCATCATGTCTCAAACACTCACACATGCATCTTTTTTTCCCACTACATGAGAGATAGCTCAATATTTAGTGTGTCAGAATCATTGATTATATTGGTTTGCTGAGTAACGCTGAGAGGTAAATTTGAAAAACAATGATATTACCATTTTGTAAAATGTTTTCAAGGCTGGCTTCATAAATGCATGGCTTATGCAGATGCACAGCTCTCCCAGCTCTCTTTGGGTTTAATGCTCAGCTAATGCCATTGAAATTCTTAATAATTTTTATCTTTATACTCATATTTTTAAAGTGAATACAAATGGGGCAATAGAGCATGTGCTGGGAGCACGATGCCTGGGCTCTGGGATGTAGGTCCAGCCTCCCCACTACTTTACCATATCCACAGGATGTGTTCTCCCTGGCACACCCCCCAACTCTCAGCCATGCAGGCTTCCAATCCCTACCCCTGCCCTGTGATTGCTGTCATAATCTGCCTAGGTTAGGTGAATATATTGACCTCAGTGTGGGGAGGACCACATTCCTGGGTTGCCAGTTCATTTTCCCCAGTGAGGGATCTGGACATCAAGGAAAGGGTCTAGGTTGGATCTGCTAACCCTGGAGCATCGTGTGTGTGTGTGTGTGTGTGTGTGTGTGAGAGAGAGAGAGAGTGTGTGTGTGTGTAGCTGTTTCTGCTCTGCAGATTTCATGTCTTAATGCAAGCAGGTCTCTCACCCACCAAGGAGGAGATTTGAAGACCACTGGTGTTCTCCCATTGTGGGTTACAAAGGCAGCTGCAGTCCTGAAGCAGGGCCCTGGGAACCTGGGAGTGTCATCATTCTTCTGCTCAAGTACCCCTGGTACAGAGCGAGTGCTCTCTGGGCAGGCTCTATGTTTTAAGGGACCCTCTCTTTTACTTCCCGACCTTCCTGAGTCTGGCTGATACTTTTCCTGTTCTGGCCTACTTGAGACACACTTGGGAACAGGAGGTGCATGTGGGGTCAACTACAGAAAAAAGACTTGTATATTTTGATGTTTTCACATATGTTAAATGTTCTTGTATTTGCATTTAAAATGGTCATTGAGCAATATAAAGATGAATGGGAAATTTTAATGCAAATAATTTGAAATTTTACTTTTTCTTTACTTAGAGGGACATTAAATGGCAAACAAAAAACATTGTGTCAGGTGGAGAGATATAAATCACTGAAAGAAAGAGCACTGTATTTCAGTACCTTTTATGACTCTCTTTTCCTACTTTTTGAACAAAGGGTCCTGCATTTTTATTTTTCACTGGACATCATAAATTATTTATGTAGATAATTGACTGTTTTAGAATCTAAACCAAATAAATAGAAAAGTGCAGAGGAATACATGGAAGGAAAAACACTCATCTAATGATGGTCTGTGGAATTTCTGTCTGGTTAAAAGGTCAGCAATTAGTTTTTCAATCTTTGCAATTGAAATATTTTTAACTATGAAGAAATATCACATTTTTAATGATGATCAGAATAATCTGTCCACTTGGAAAATAATTTTGTTTTATTCTTACACATCAATGCTGTTTTAATCCTTAAGGATATTTACTTCAAAGAGGCTTTTAGAAAATATCACAAATGGCCAGGTGCCGTGGCTCATGCCTGGAATCTCAGTACTTTGGGAGGCCAAGGCAGGTGGAACATGAGGTTGGGAGTTCAAGATCAGCCTGACCAACATGGTGAAACTCTGTCTCTACTAAATATACAAAAAAAAAAAAAAAAATAGCTGGGGGTGGTGGCGGGCACCTGCAATCCCAGCTACTTGGGAGACTGAGGCAGAGACTTGCCTGAAGCCAGGAGACACAGGTTGCAGTGAGCCGAGATCATGCCACTCCACTCCAGCATGGGGTTTGACAAAGTGAGACTCGGTCAAAAAAAAAAAAATCACAAATAAAACCCAGTGTTAAATACTAAAAACATAATAAATCAGTTATCCAAATCATCTCATTTATTTTGTAGGCAAAGTTCAGTTAATGAAATCAAATTGGCATCCATTTTCAAACAAAGAACTATATTGAAAATGTGCCAGTTTGCCAGACATTTGCCTAACTATAAAGTAGAGCCTTATATCATATGATAGTTATAAATTATGTAGAATATGATTATGTACACACTTAATTCCAATTTATTTAAACATCTGATAATCTGGTTTAATTTTACAGGATTTAAAACATTTTACTAAAGAATCTCTATGATTGTTTTTCAATTTGTACAGATAAATGCCATTAAAATTGTTAATGTAGTAGTAGAGGCACCAAAACACCAATAAGGTCTTGTTATTTTCTGCTAAAGAAAACACTTAGTCACCTTTTCTGCAAAATGTGCAAATGAGAATTCCTCAGAGAAAACAGCTGACGACTCTAAAAGCCAACTGCTTGAAATCAAGTTTAGGATCAAACACATTTCTTTAGCAATGTATGATCACGGAGAAAAGTTGCTGTTAAAGGATGGTTTAGTGTTGATTAAAATCCTTTGTTGAATATGTTGTAGATACACAATCAGAGAATTTAGTGAACATGAAATTTAGTATACGTTAAAGAATAAACATGCCATAATACTTTCTTGTTACTTTCCAGACATATTCCTGCTTGAATTTAAGGCTTTGCCCTTTTTATATCCATTGCCTGTGGTAGTCTTCTTTTATACAGTTACAAGAGTTTCCCTTCAATTCATGATCTGCTCAAGTGTCAAGTTAGAGAGGTGTTTTTAGTTTCCTTGCATAAAGCTAACCATTTATTTTCAAATCACTTACTCTGTTTAGTTCTTCCTCATGGGACCTATCACTTCTTAACACTAAAGTATAATGTCTGTAAAAGCAGGAACACTGTTAATTATTTTTCTCTTTATTGCTATATTCCTAGAACACAGAACAGTTCCTGGCAGACACTAAACAGTCAATAAATACATTTTAATGAATTAAGCAAATGAAAAATTAACTCACACCATCTTCAATCTCTATTAATGCAGTCAGTAGAGATTTATTGTTATAGGCAATGTAAATTGAGGATATTCTTAGTGAATAATACATCATCCATGCCCTCAGGAAGCTTATATATTGGTTGGAAAGGCAAATTATTTAAAAAAAATGTATGATTATTGTCCAGTGAGACAGTGACACTGTAGTGTTTTACACAACTATCTGAGAACAGTTGTTGAATTTCTACAGCTGCTGATTGGAGCAAAGTTGCTAATCAACTCTCAGAAAACTAATTTCTAAGTCTGAGGCACTTTTCTATAGTATTAAATTACTCAAAAGATGTACATCACAAAAAGATGCTAGACTTGGAAATAATTTGGTGTTTCTTAGGAGTGTAAACAAAGTTTACAATCACCTAGATTATAATTTAATATTTGGCTGCACCATAATCATTATGTAATCATTACTAGTCATGATTTAGTAAAATTAGCTAGTTTGACATTTCTTCCATAAACAAAACATGCAGTGCACTTTTCAGGGGAGCAATACTTTTGTTGAAGATAGAAATATTTTGTACTTCAATATGTCTAGGTTTTGAATATATAATTTGCCTATGTATAAGAAATTTGGAGAAATACAAATAACACAGCATATTTCTTAAAGTCAGGGTTATTGCCTGTTTTAATAAACAAAATAAAACTTATCATGCCTCTGGCTTGTATTTCATGTATTTTTAGTAAGGAAGCATTTAAAACTTTCACATTGTTTTTTTGTTTTTTTTTTTTTTTTAACTTTGGATAGAATTGCATAGGTTTTTAAAAGAATATTTGCTGTGAGCATTTTTGAAAACACAGTGAGGACTGTCAGAGATGTTCGAAGATAAAATACGTTAAAATGCAAATATAAAGATGAAGAATGTTTACACTATCCCTAATTACTTACTCCAGCAACATGTGAAAGTTTGGCATTTGAGATAGACTGTATTTCCAAAATCCAGTGAACTGTAAACCAAACAGACATCTCAAGTTTATACATATATAGAGACTTCTGTTGATTTAAACATATTTTCAGTGTCGGTTTAATTAGTTATTCCTGCTACAGCATATACATGAAATCTGCAATCACAATGTAAGCCTAAGGTAGGCCTATACAGAATGGTCACTCAAAGGCAGAGATAGGAGTGCTGAGTGTATTTTTTAAGATGCCAATGAATTGGACAACTTGGTTCTGACAATAATTGCTTTAAAGACCCTTTAGCAAATATCAGCAGAATTGGTTTGTAATTTACCATGTCTTTCACTTTGAACATGGTCCCTAAAGGTTTTTGCACATGTGAGGATATCTACAAACACAATTTGTTTCAGGTTGACTATCCGTGATTAACGTTTTCCTCTACTGTCTAGAACCTGAATAATTACTTTTTATGGAACTACACACCTTCGTTTTCCTATCATCCACTGAAGATTAAAATCAAATGTCTTCTGCATGTCGCTTTCTTGTTTTGCTCTCTAAATGAAACACCTTTCAAGACCATTTACATAAGCTATGAAAACAGAAGGTTGCAAATATAGATCTTAGGAATTGTAGAAGTCAGTTAGTTAAGATTTATTGCAAAGATTCATTATGAAAGTCATAGTTTTAACTCTATAATCTTATTTATCAAACTAGACTTAGAATAATCAAGGAATGTTTCTCCTAACTACATCTAAGTGGTTCTAAGTGATTTCAAACTTTTTTTTACATTTGTTTAATTATAAACAGAGCAAACAATCAAGCCAGATTTGTTTAATGTGGTTTTCTTAGTATTTCTTAAATATGAGAAAAATATATATATAGTCAACTACATGATAGAAAAGGCAAACCAAGGCCAATTTATTTCATCTCTACCTTCAGGTTTCACAATACGCACACATAACAGTAGGATAAAATAATGAATCTAACTGTCTATATTTTTTGGTCTCTAATATTTTCTCCATACTCATGTAAGTATGACCTCAAGAGCAATGTTATTAGTCTGACTTCTTTTCCCTATTTATGGCCCTGGAAAGATTCCAGTGTCTTCTGACAGGTGGCTGATTCTTTAACTTGTTTCAGCTATTTGCAGATACCCATTAATTTTTCCAAACTTTAGATGAACTCTTTAGCTCCTTCCCCAAATCCTGCTGTACTTCTATGATGCGCTATCTTATATATGATCAGCCTCTAATTCCTCCATTATCCAACTTTTGCTTGGTTCCTTCTACTCAGAATTATTTCCCTTATTCCAGCCTCATTTTACTTAATCACTTTCTATTCATCCCTCAGAACAGAACCTAATTTAAATGTTACTTCCTCAGTAAGATGCCCCCCCCCCACCTTATCCTCCAGATTTGGAGAACATATGCTTTCAGAGCACCCTAGGCTTCTCCTTAGCAGTACTTACTAGAGTACTAACTACGTATTTGTGAAATTACCTGCTTATTAACTGTCTCCCACCATACTTTAAAGTACATAAGGGCTCACTATCATACACAAGGAATACACTAAAAACATGTTAAATAAATTGAAAGTTTATGAATAACACTTATCACTTTTGCGTTTTTGTATAAAAACAATATGCAACCTATAGAGAAGGTAAACTATTTTACTCTTGTCCTCTCAGTCCAATGAAATTGTAATGTGTTATCAGATAATCTTTGCAATTGCCTCTTAAATCAGTTAAAAGAGAATTCCCAAAGATACTCCAAGTGGAGTGATGGCAAATTATTTCCTGTATTTGAAGCAATACAATTATTTCATTTAAAGCTGGAACAAAATGGCATCAGTTTGAAGTTTGTTCGGAAACATTAAGTTTCTATAAATTCTTTTTAAACTCAACACTACACTCTGACTCCTTTGGATACGGAAAGGATATCTGATAGATCCACAGATTGAATTGGTTCATAACACTACCCTTACCTGGAGTATCTGCACTTTCACTGATGTGATTCTCTAACTTCAGAATTTCAGGCACAAGAAGAGGGGGCCTTCTTGGTATCTCTCAAAATTATGACATGAAGGCAGAAGCTAATATTTAAGTCTGGTCATAATATTTTATTAGTATATACATGACAATATTTTAGTTGGTTTAGGACCTTTATGTACTTTCAAATAAAATAGAAATATACTTTGATTATTTTACTATTTATATGTAAAACAAAATCAAATTAAATTAACAATAATCCTTTCTTAATATTCAACAAAGATAAATTATTGGAACAAATTGCTTAATGATATTATCCTTTCAGAATATATAGTTTCAATATATGTGTACCATCTCTTATTTTATGTTTGATATGTATCTTTTTTTCATAAGCAACACACTTTTAATGAACTATCCCATTTTAAAAGTGAAACACAACTTATATTTTATCCTTTTGATAAGCAGAGATGTGAACTAAATATACTCTTTTGTAATCCTAGAATGAAAGGCTGCTGTATGTATGAAATTATGTAAGCATATTTACTTTATTTAAAGTGACATATTAGTTTTGTCCAGAAATTAAATTTTTTTCCCTATAGCTAAAAATTGTTGTACTAGATTGTATTTTTTGATAAGGCTGCAGCAATAAAAACCTTAGAAATCATCTGCTAAAGCAGAGAGGAACAGAAAACTCTCATCTACTTTATGTTGAAGCTATGTTTGACAAGATTTCGTTGATACAAAAGGAAAGAGGAAAAGAAAAGAGAATAGGAATTCTATTTCGAATAACCATAAAGCAAATTCTACGATGTGGAACTATTTGCTAAATGAAGAGGAAAATTACATAGTAAATACAAAGACTATTAGTGTACAATATTATATGGCTTTGCTTTATTTATTAGAGGCATTTCTGAAGATTATCAGATAAGTGAATTTATGTATAATATCTGGGAACACTAGGAAATTGACATTGGTTCAATCCACAGGATGTGTGTGTGTGTGTGTCTGTGTGTGTGTGTGTGTACGCACATGACATTTATCATATACATGTCAATTTATCACATACGTAGCGTCAGGTAACTATCACCATAATCAAGATATACAGCTATCATCACAGTCCTCCCTCCATCTACCACTTCTTAGCCACACTGCCCTCTTACAAATCTCTAAGCCCTGACAACCACTAACCTGTTTTCCATATCTATAATTACATTATATCAAGAATATTATATGAGTGGAATCATACAGAATGCATCCTTTTGAAATACGCTTTTCACTCTGCATAGTGCCATTGAGGTTTATTCAAGTTGTGTGTATCAATACTTTGTTCATTTTTATTGCTGAGTATTATTCCAACACATTCAAATCAATGTATTTTATTTTAAATATCACCATATGCTGCCTTTGTGTATATTATGCTGAATTGTCTTTCTACATATTCATATGTTGAAGTCACAACACCTAGGACCTCAGAATGAGATTGCATTTAGAATTGGGGTCTTTAAAGAGTAATCAAGGTAAAATGAGATCATATGAGTGGGTCCTAATTTAATATGACTAATGTCCTTATAAGAAGAGACGATTAGGAGATTAGATATAAAGAGGACAGACCTTGTGAAAACAAGGGAAAAGATGGCTACCTACAAACCAAGGACACAGGCCTCAGAATGAAATCAACAATGCTGACAACTTGATTCTTCTAGTCTGCAAAGCTATGAGAAAATAAATTGTCTGTTGCTTAAGCCACATAGCCTGTCTTATTTGTTAGGGCTACCTTAGCAAACAAATCCAGTGTATAAGAATAGTTTTATCTTTATAAATTTTTCTCATATATGTGTTCATTTACAATATTTTCTACCATAAGGCAATAACTTGTGTGCCCATATAATTTATGAACACTTCTCAAAAGGAGTTTATAAAAATCTCTGAAGCTTTTCCTGTTTCCTGGTATGCAATATAATGATGTTATGAAGGAATTAAAGAGAGCATATACTTGTAAAAATCATAGGAGTGTTTGCACCTGACCATATTATAGTAAACATCTATGATGTTATAAAGAGAACATTTAGCTGAATTCATCAGAGTTCTGAACAGTTTAACTACTTTTCACAAACCTCACAGAGATGATAACATTTGAACACATTTCTAAATTTGTCTGCTACTTAGAGTGGATCACAATTACATACACTGGCTGGAATGCTTTCGTAATATAGACATGAATTATAATTTTAAAACTTCTTACTATTTGCTTTTGACATGAAAAAAGAATGGCAGCATAAGTGGGGCAATTGAAATTCAATTCATTTAATAACATTTTATTGATTTCTGACTTCTATTGGTAAGTAATATGGACTTACTCATTAAGATATATTGTTATATGATTATATAAAATATATGAGTACATAAACATTGAGGGAAGTATTTCATCTTATTATTCATACTACTGTGAAGTAATATAAAAATATCTTTCTGAATTTTAGGAAAGAACAAGAACAACAACCAGTGCGTTACCTCTGCAGTGTATAATGTATATGACTGCATTGCACCTGCAGTAAATATAGGCCCTCATGGGATATTATGCATCAAAAGAAATTATGGGTGTGTTTTGAGAGAACAGCAGTGGGACTTACCATCTTGATCCGTGGTCACTGTAATAGCTGTGAATGGCTTGGGAGAAAAACTCAACTCAGAAACTCCATTCATTGCTTCTATTTCAAAGGTGTAATTCACGTGAGACACAAAGTCAAGTACTATCACGGAATTGTTGATCAGGCCTGTATGTCTTGGGATGAAGCGGAGTCCTCCACCACAGTCCTCACACTGGCTGGTGTCTAAGCCACATTTCTTACAGATTACACTGTATGTGAGATCTTTTCTCCCTCCTGTGTCACTTGGTGGGCTCCATTCCAAAATAAGGGCTGTTTCATTGATGTTAAAAACCACATTCCTAGGAGCTGAAGGTGGCCCTAGAGAAAAGCAATTAAAAAACAAATGTACATGTATAGGACAATGAATTATGGTGCTAAAATGAAAACTTCATCAATAAACACTTGTTTCTCTTTTATGTTAGTTTGAACTATTTCTCTAATGGGATCTATAATGATCATATGGTTAAAATAGCTCATTGGGTCTAGTAAGGAAGGAGTCTTGAGGAGTGAAGATCTATATCCTAAATTTTTAGAGCATGAATTTCAATATTTAATATAAAAATCAGGATATCTGTAAAACATATGGTAATTATACTTTTTAAACTTGACTGAAAATATATAATAAAATTATTTTAAATTATGTGATAGCTTTAATTACATTTTATTAGTTATATTACCATTTTTAAAATTTGAAAAAATAGTAATATACAGATACAAAACACATTGTGGTAAGTTTTTCAGTCTTCATTCTATAATTGGTATGTAGATAAAATCCCCATTCATCACTTCTGAAAATCACTAAAAATCCACTTTCCAAAGGTTGAGATTAAATGAACATAAAATTAGGGTGAACAGATGATTTGGAAAAAGGGAAAAGGAAATTAAAATTGAAGGTAACAAAAAACCTTTTATTAAGTCCTTGTCAATTTGATGGGATAAAAGCATTATATGAAAGGGATAAAAGGGCGTCATGGACAAGAAATGATGGCAAGACTTTCATTTAGATTAAGTTTACTAAACACAAGTAAGTGTGTCCTTTAAACTAAGTGTGGCCCTGAAAGAGACCCACAACATTCTCCTATTTGTCATAAAGACCTAGAAAACCAAGTCAGTCCTAAGGAGGGTATGAGCATCTTCTTCTTATTTACCACAAAGATCACACTGCATAGAGTGCTTGATAGCCTTTAATTGTTCCAGCCTTTCCTTAAAATTGTGTGAATAATCCTATACACTTATCTGAGTCCTTCAAGCCTCAGTTTTATACTGTCTTCTCGGTGCCAGACACTGCGCTAAGTACTATATATGAAAAACCACAGAATCCATATGCTGTGAGAGGCTATACTTATGAGAGATATTTAGAAAAATAATACATTGTATAAATGACTGGGGAAACAACATTCATGCCATATTTTAGAGGGCTTCATTTTTTAAAAATCTAAACCCATTCTCTAATTTCTGTTACCAAGAAAATCTACTTAGAAAGTGGAAAGGAATGTCTCCCTAACATTCCCTCTGAGAAATAAATTCAAGTTTTGATGTAGGCTCCTTTTGGATTTCAAGCTACGGACATTCATTCATTAAATATTTTATTTAGTGTCTACTATGTGGCAGATACTGTACTAGATCTTGGGCTTACAGAGATAAGACATGGTAGACATTATTCCTTCTTTCTTGTTATTTACATTTTAGTGGAGTGACTAGATATATGTAAACAGATGACTAAAATTAAAATCATAATGTGTGCAATTACAAAAATTAGAAGGACAGGTGTTGAAATAAAAGCCCTCAGGGGAACCCTTGTTTTAGGTAACATTCTGAGAAAGCCTCATAGAGACGGTGAGGAGAATATGCAGAGGGGTGAGAAAAATATTAGGAATAGAAAGTATGCCATTCTTGTTCAGAAAGATCTTGAAATAACCATGTAACTGGCAGAAAGTCACTGTGGCTAGACTGCAGAGGGAGAATGCATGAAGTAAGTTTTAAGGAACAGGAAGAGGCTAGATAGTGCAAGACTGCTAGGCTCCTTGGAATGAGTCTGGATAGTTTTCTATGTACAATAGGAAGGGACCTCAGTTACCTATAGGTATATCACCTAGAAATGCAATGAATCATTTTTTTGAAAGGTTGCTGGGTGCCTTGCTTTATGCCATTTCATGTTCCATAGGGTTTACAGAAATGTCTACCTTCAGAAAGGCAAACATGAAGGGGATTATATACTAGAGAACAGGGATAAATGTAACTTTTTACCTCCAACCTAGACTTATGTCTAGGAGATAAAGATTCATTATCATAATAATGTTTTCCTACAGAATGACATATTCATGTTGTTGGTCTTTTCTCTTATTTATAATGGAAAACATGAATTATTATTCACTTATATTTTCATTCTAGGAAGAATGTTATCAATTATGTTATGGGTGTCTACAAGTATATAACTGTCCGCCTGGAGACACTTAAAAAAAAAAAAACAAAAAAACAAGAAGGCTGACACCCTTCTTACTCAAGGGTCCTCATACCAATTTGTATGATGATTAAATAGCTTTTTAATTGCTGTTAAATTATGCCAGCTAAACTGTGATTTCATGCAAATATTAAGCTGTAATGATATGCAGTGAATCATTTTACTAAGATTTAGAACTTGGAACAAAGAGAGACAATTAATTCTAATCCTCAGATTCAACTAAATTACGTGTCACTGGGCTTTTATGAATGTGGCCTGATTGCTTTGTTATCCTTTATAAATTATACAAAGATTACGTGACACATTTAAAAAATAACGTGGCAGCAATAACACTTTTGGAGACATCTGTATTGAAAACTCTCAGGTATTTACTTATGTAGATTTTATTTCTTTAAAAGAAACAAGTAATTCACATAGAAAGAAAGCAATCTCCAGTCCTCACCCTCCAGACTAACTTCATAAGAAAAAGGCAATTATTCTCATTTGAAACTAGCTGTTTTTCAAGTCCATCATATAGTCCATCATATAAAAAAACTACCTAAATTGTACAATTTTTCCACTAGTTTTTTAAACAGGAAACACTTTTCTTTTGCTTCAATTTGAATTTCTAGTTTACAATTTTAAAGAATAAAGGAACAGTGTTCTACCAGTAAAACTCATGAGATGCTTATAGCAAGGCTGTCGCTCCCTTACCAGAAAAACATCTGTCCCGGTAGGTTCCAATTTTCCCCTTAGAGTAGCAGAGGCCAGGTGTGCTATGATTTTTGTTTTGTTTTATTTATTTAAGTTGTTAATGTAAATTGTTTTTAAACATAACTGTGTTTCTCAAAACATGTCCTATGCAATATTTCTAGTCCCACGAAATATCACACAAAAATCAGTTTGTTGCTCAAATAAGACTCTTGGTGGACTGATGCTGAAACAAAATGAACCCTATTTGCTTCACTTTGTTGAATCCAACATTTCTCAAAAATTTGTTCACAGAATCTTATTTTTCCAAGGAGCATCTAGAGCAATACTAGCATTCTGCAGAACACACTTAAATAAAGGCTGACACAGAAGAAGAACAAGCTGAACGGCCATATTTCAGTTATTGCATCAACTGGTAGAGCTTTATGTTTCATATTTATAATCCTAAAAATATGTTAAACCCATAAACAAACAGTGGGATTTTTCATACGGGCTGAAGAGTGACTATTTACCAATTAATTCAATAGCTAGTTATAGTTTGCAGAGGGACTTTTTAAAATCTTAAGAATAATAAAAATTTCACTGAAATATCTGAAGATACCAAGTCATGAAAGACAACTGTCTATTAAATTATATTTAATCAGTTCTTAAGTTACTACCTTTGTTAATTTAATGACTGCCAAGAATGTAGTAGTATGGTTTATTAACAGAAAACAAATTTACTCATATTTCTTAGTTTACAAATGAGAGAAAAATAGTTCTATGCTAATCTGGGTCAAGGACAAGATTAAAAGAACACATTGAACCATTTAAAGATGCTTAGGTAAATGCTTTTACGTATCAGTGAGACTGTAGAATTAACTACAGAAAAATAAGTAAATAGGTAGATATGAAAAAGCATATCTCCAGGCATTAATATTGCACTGAAAATATAAGTTGTCAGCTCTCTCTATATATATACGGAATTTTAAACTTTAAAAGTCATTTCATCCTTTGTATCTTTTCATTTTATCTTTAATCTACATATTGCTAATCTCATCTCTGTCCTACATAATCTTTAAAAAATGTATTTAATAGGAGCATCTGTAAATAGAATTTCATATTTTCTTTCTCTAAATCACTTCTTTCTCTATCTATAGATTTTGCTTATTAAATATTTTCTATTTGGAAATGAATGGCAATCACAAAATTGGAGCTCCAACCTCAGCACAGGAAGGAACCATATCAGTATATTCAGAAGAAGAAATGAGGTTCAGAAAAGGACAATAATTACATTAAGGGAATGCAGTTCATTAGTGGTAGAATGACACCTAGTATTTATCTGTTTAGATTTTTTTAAAACTCTATTACGTCATATTCAGCCTATAGATAGAAAATCTGACAAACAAATATGAAAACGTACAGTTGACCCTTGAACAACATGGATTTTGAACTGAATGGGTCTACTTATGTTGTGGAATGTTTTTCAATAAAAGTTAAACCAAGTGTGCCTGCTTCTCCTGCCTCTCCTTTCACCTCTTCCACTTTTTCTGCCTCTGCCACCCCAGAGACAGAAAGAGCAAGGCCTTCTTCCTCTCCTCCTCCTCAGCTTACACAACCTGAAGACAATGAGGGCGAAGACCTTCAGCATGATCCACTTTCACTTAATAAACAGTAAATACATTTTATCTTCCTTTATGATTTTCTTAATAACATTTTCTTTTCTCTTGCTTACTTTATTGAAATAATACAATATATAATATATACATAACATATAAAATGTATTAATCAACTGTTTATATTCTCATTACACTTTCTGGTCAACAGTAGACTATTAGTAGGTAAGTTTGGGGTGAGACAAAAGTTAGATGCAGGTTTGCAACGGTAAGTAGGGAGTGGGTTGGTGCCCCAACCCTCATGTTGTTCAAGGGTCCACTGTATTTTTATACACTTTTTTGTTTTCAAAGTATTGTCAAATACACATTTTCAAAACATACAAATTAGTAACTGATTATTGCCTTCCTATAAAAGACTCCCTTAAATAATGCTCTTAGAGGGTTTAAATAATTTTATATACAGAAGAGTTACTGAAACTTAAGTTTTCAAAGTAAATATTACTCAAAATTCAGGAGTATGCACACTTCAAATCTTTTGCATTCCATATAGCAAAATGGATTGCTTCTGATTATCTTTGATATGATTGAACCTACTTTCAGTAATTAAATTGATGCCTAAAACAAAACTTGCTATGTATTAATGTTTTCATAGTCCCATCAATCAGGAGTTAGATAACTTTTAGAAGTTATTTTATTTTTAAAATTAATAGTTAAAGAAAACAAACAAAAAATCTAATAGATCAAATACCATTCATTTCCAGAATAAAACCTAAACTTCTCAGCTTTGTCTATATCTTCATATCACGCCCCCATCCATTCTTTAGCCTCTTGCTCCCTTTTGCTGCATCTCAGTGCCTTTGTACATACTGCTCCTGAATTGCCTTTACCTCCTTTTGCTCTCTGAAAACTTCCTACTCACCCTTCATAATCTGATTTAGTTGTTACCTCCTTTGTGATAACTCCTTGCTATCCTCTGTCAGAGCTGATCATGTTTATACCTGGTAAGCATGTATTGAAAAATATATAGCTAACTGTAAAGGGTATACTTAATATTTCACACAATTTGTTTCACTCAATCATCACAATAACCCTGTAAAATGGTTATTAATATCCCCATGTTATAGAAGATATGATTGACACTTAGCAAATAATGCACATATTACACTGAAGTATTTGTTTTCATAGGCACAAGTCTGCTAATCTAGCTTGAACTAAAGGTAACATGCTTTAACCAAAGAAATGAATGCAATGCATGGTTTTGTGCACTTCTCTAAGAATTACATTTCACACAGTACAAATTTTGACAAGTATTGTAAAGCAGATAATTCAAGGTTATAATTTTTATAAAAGCCCAGTGCTAGTAAGAACAGATCTATATTACATGAAAATTATTTGAAGTAGAAGGGAATGTTTATATTACAAAAACTGAGATTAACTAATAAAGAGCCATAAGAGAATAAGGTGCCACCATCTCTTTACCCATTAGGAGAGAATAAAAATTTATCAAAATACAGTTCTCTAGACACTTGAAAACGTGAAAAGTAAGCATTTGCATCTTCAAGTTTCTATGCCATACAGCATGTACATAATTTTAGCTTGGGAAATTTCCAAAATGGTAGCTATCAACTATCCTTATTAATGCAGGAAGAAAACTTCAATATTAGTCCATAGAAAAACTAATTATAATAATTACAGAAATGCATTATAAATATGCAGATCAATAGTCAAAGTAAACATAATCACATGAATGAGAAAAAGAGCACTTAAATATAAACAAAATAATGAGGACCTGGTCTTAGATTTTTTTAGTTAAACATTATCCAGTTTCCCTAATACCATGGAAAAAATCATGCGTACTGACGTATGGCCTTTTTCATGTTTGAGTCAATTACCTTGAGACAAGCAACCATTAGAAATGGAAAGAGAAATATGAAGAGTCCAAGCACTGTCATAATTTCAGAGGGAAAAGCAAAGCAATGAATGAATAAATTTAAGCAAATTAATAAACTTTCCTCAAAATGCATAACATTGTAGCAATAATTATGGATGTTCTGCTTCAAATTATGAATGATTCCTTAGTAATGATCTGTTTTGTACAAACAGATGATATTGAGTGCGACAATTCTTTCTGAGTTTCAACTGAAGAGGTCAGGAATAAAGTCACACTGACAACTAGTGGTAACTCGATTCTCCAATATCGGCAGAATGGCCACTTAGTAATTCTTCTTACAGAGAAAACTCTCCGAGATTATTTGATAAAAGAAGCTCTGCTGAAATATAAATTAAAGTATATGTGTTTAGGTAACTCCATCAAACTCAAGTGGTATCTATCATTAATCTATAATTGGGGAAACGGGAATTCATTACATATAGGTGTCTATTCAGTAGTGTAAGGGTCATTTTAATTTTAAAAATACAGCATTGCAATACACGAAGTGAATATTTAAGTAATTTTTATGATAAGTCAAGTCTAAAATATAACAGCTTACTTGAGGTTTAAAAAAAAACAAAATTATCATTGCAATTTCTCCCTTTCTAGGCTCTGCAAAGTTGTGAATGCTACATTGTCTGTACAATGAGTCACCTAAACAATCAGCTGTACTTTTGAATTTCAGTTGTGAGATGGAAAAGCAAGGGGGCCAAAATGGTTTTCTTCATGCAAAACTGACATTCAAGAAAAAGAGAAAAAAAAATAAAGAGATGGCGGGGGAAGAAGAGATAACAAGCAGAATAGGGATACTTGGATTGTCAGCATCCTGAGCATCCCCAGGAGGGATGTGGCTAGAGCAACTGAAAAGAGGAAAGAATACTTCTCCAACTACATCTCAACCACTACTTGCTCTAAGCAGAGTAAGAGTGAGAGAATAATAATTTTCTCAAGTGGCCAATTATTCCAGCACTAAAGAAACCATGCTTTACACCATTAGCCTTAGAGCAAATGTAAATTCAAGTTTTATGCTTTCTTCCCAATCATTGTCACTGTATACCAAATACAAAGACTTGATATTTGCCTGTGTATTAAGAAGGATGTTGTAGCAAAATGTTTTCCTTGTAGGTATTGTTTGATTGCATATTTAGATGATCAAAACAACACAAAACAAAATCCTAAGGGTATGCATTAGAATTACCCATGTGTATGACTTACATTTTATGTTTGAACTTTTCTAAGTAGGTAACATAAATGTTTGTTAAGTGTGTTAATCTGCCAGCACCTGTTCAACAGTTTTAAAAGACAACTTCTCTATTGATTTAAATACATGAAAGCCATCAAAGTAAAAGTGCTAAGACCATGGGATTTTGCTTTTTCAAAATCTCACTCAGCCACCTATTAGACTCTTACTTCATTCCTCTCCATCGCCTCCTACTCTGTTTTCTACTTGACAAGTACTTTTAAAATAACTCTTATTTGCCTACTTTGTTTCTCCAACCTCAGTGACTCTTTTTCCCTTTTGGCCTGGAAAAGCCTTGGACAGTTATCCTGATAATAGACTTCTTGGCAGATAGCAGGATCTCCTGTACTCCAAATGGCAACCAGAGGCAGCCCTAACTGATCAAGAACTGATAGTGTGGAGTGTCCTCCACAGCTCATTCTTTAAAGTACAGGGCATACATGAAGGAGTCACCTGAGAAAGAAAGTTAAGAGGATATGAAATAGATTCAAATATTAGATAAAACATTCAGCATTTCTTTTTAAATTTCTTATTCCTAATTTTTAAAATATATTTTTCAGTTTCTACAAAAGAAACACAATGAATTTTTACAAAGAAAACAACAACGACAACAACAAAAAGAAGAACAAGGAAGCCCAAACCTGCAGGTATGTAGCTGGTATAACTGGAATAACTGGATTAAGATCCAGACTGTTTGAGAAATCCTGGTAAAGTTAAAGTTGGTTAGGCAGACAGACCAAGCCAGGACCCTGGATGTCCTTATATTGACTTATAATTTTGTCAAAGAAGGGTTGTAGATGTGAAAGGCTATAAGCAGCAGTGGGGATATGATTCCTGTCTTCTCAGGAAGTATTTTCAAAGAATGATATAATCTATAAAAAAGAAAGCACAATGACATTAAAAAAGAGTAACTGCGAAGAATTTTATTTGGAGGGGGCAGTCAGGAAATGCCTGTCCCAAAAGCTGGTATTTGATCCTGAATAGCAAAAATAAAACTTAAGGAAGGAGACCTAAAAGGGAAAGCAATTCAAGTAGAGGAAACTGCTGGCACTGACAATGAAAACAAGTTCAGCATCTTTGAAGTCCAGGAGTTTGGTGATCAAGGGGAGTATGCTATAACACAAGGTCAGAGATGCGGGCAGGTTTCCATAGGACACGCAGGTCATCAGATCCCACAATCAGTTGTCTAGAAGACTTTGAACCTCAGTAGAGAAGACTGAGATATGGATAAAAATATGGGCATCATCTATCTACAGGAGGCATTTGAAATTATGGGAGACAAGGAGAACATATGAAAAGATAAAAGGACAACACAAAGAACATGGAAGAAATTAACATTTAACAGGTGGGTAAAAGAAGAAAAATCATAAATGGTGATAAACAAAATGATCAGAAAATTAGGAGGATGAAACGGAGATTGCAATGTCTTAGATTAAAAGGGAACAGGGAGTTGCAAGAAAAAGAGAATGATCAACAGAGATAAGTGTCATGAATAACAGGACAAAAAATGTTTCTAATACAAAATGTCAATGAAGATCATTGGTGAATTTTTCTTATGCAGTTTATTAGAAGTAGTAGAAACAAAATCTACTTGCAGTAGAGTGAATGGGAACATCTAAATGCAACAGAGTAAAGAGCAAATTAAAAGTAAAAAGTAGACATAGTCAATGACAACTATTTTTCCAAGGTATTTGCTTTAGAGGAGAGAAAAATTGGACTGGGAGCATTTTTTAATAATAGAAATTTGAATATATACTATAGGTTCTGAGGAAGGAGTTAGTAGAAACAAAAAGTCAGGAGAGGAGATAAACAAGAACAGCCAGGCCCGACAGAAAACTTAAAGATCAGATCACCCTCCAACAACTGGAAGGATTAGTTTTGAATGTGAGACATAATTTTCTTTAGACTGTAGCCATTTGAGACACCTAATAATCTTCATGTGAATAAACTGGGATTATGAAATAAAAAGACATCATCTCTATAAACCCAAAGAAATTTATAAAACTCTTAATGGTAAAATCTCATGCTGTGTTGTACTAGAAAAGTTTTAGGTTTGTTGTTGTTTTGAGAAAAGTACTAAGGAACTGGGCTTCTTAGCATCTTTAAAATCTTATTATTTATATGATTACCTCCTATACCTATCTATGAAATTTTCACCTACTAGGCTTTACTGGCCAAATATTTTGGTTACTCATTTCCACAATTTCAGTTCTTCATTTTTTAATCATACATTCAAAATGGTTTCATCACACACTTGAATTTTACTTTTCTCTCTACCCCTGAAACCAAAAAATGCTTCCTTTTAAATCCCTAGAAGGTTCTCTGAAAGCACCGTTTTAAATGTTAAGATTGACCAAACACCAGAGAGTGATGGGAATGACTGATGATCTAAATTCCAACCCTTAGATAATACACCATAAGAATAAAGGAAATACATAATGGCAAATTCATAGAAATACAATACGTAGCATGGAGAGAATATATATCTATTAAAATATTGCTAATGTTTGTGGTTAATGAAAAACAGGAAAGGTTGACTGCTTGTTCAGTTCAATTCCTGGCCCCAAAAGTTCTATATCTTGCTGCACTTACCATGAACCTCTTAAGTGTAATTGTTCAACAACCTCTTAACTTGTCATTTTTCTGATCTTCTTCCCCAACAATCTCATCTTTTAAGTTTTAGAAGACACAATGTTTTGAAGTTTATGGTACTTGCTTTTTTTTGCATATATTGTAATAACTGCTAGGGTCACTCCGTACTAGTCAAAGTATGATTCAGACTACTTCAGGGATATTGCTAGAGTAGGCAGACATGAACAGGGCAGGAGAGGGCCCTCCACCCCAGGAATGTCAGGCAAGACCAGGTGACGGTCCAGTGGCTGTTAAACTATCTTTTGAAAATAATAATTGGCGGCAGTTGGTGCCAGGGAACAGCCGTTTCCCAACAGATAGAAAACACCTGAAGCTGGTGATCAGGCGCTTACCAATAAGATCTCAGGAATTGGGCAAGTGGGCTCAAGCATGCGCATAAGACGCAAAATTGCAGAGTTTGACTGGTATATGACCTTCCCCTAGGAACACTCAGTAAGAAAAAATGCCTCCAGTGAGCATGTGCACAATTTCAGTAAACACACTGCGCATGCAGCCCCTCCCGAGTGCCAGCAGGCCACTGTGCCTGAAGACAGCCGGCCCCAAGGGAAGAATCAGGGGAGAAGAAATAGAAACCCCGGAAACATGCCAATGTATATAACCTCAAGTAAAGGGCCAAATGAGGCAGCTGGATATGTGAAGGTGTCTGCTTGGCCCTATTCCAAGTGTACTTTCTTTTCTTCCTGCTGTAAAACATTTTAATAAACTTTCACTCCTGTTCTAAAACTTGACTTGGTCTCATACTGACTTATGCCCCTCAGCCAAATTCTTTCCTGTGAGGAGGCGGGAATCAAGTCGCTGCAGGCCTGTTAGATTTGCCACTGCTAACAATATCAGATGATAGGCTTAGCGGTGCAGGACTTACTATCTTTTGTGAAAAGGTCTTAGGCATTCAGTATATTATTACTATTGTTTTTAGTTTGTAGGAATACAAATGATGGAAGCTGTGAACCTGACAAAATAGCATCAACATAAAATTTCTAATAGTTTGAATTTTAACTTACCAGACACTCTTTCAAAATGAATTGTAAGAGAACAGCTTTCTTTTTAATTTAACAGGCATTTATGTAGCACCCATTATGTGCAAGGTACTGCTTTTAGCACTTTTCAAATATTAACTCGTTTAAATCATTGTGACAACAGTATGAGGTATGTATTGTTGTTATCAATACAGATGGTACATCTGGAGTTAGGAGAAGTTAAATAATTTGCCCAACCTTACATATCTAGTAAATGCTTTTGGTGTCCAGAAAATCACACCCTAAAATATGGTCCTTTGGCATGCGGAGTGCTTTGAATTAGAGAAAACTGCAAGGCCGCAGAAATAAACCTCAAAACCAAAATCTCTCTCTGACCTTTCCCATCAACCTGTCTCTCTGATCTCCTTTCATTCCCAAGGCACCAATAGGGGATTTCTCTGAAGTTTCTTTTTTTTTTGTTTAAGGGAACTTCATCCAGAAGAAATGTATTGTCTTAAAAGTCCTTCCCTAGGAATCTTGTCAAACAACCAGTAAAAATTAACCACTGGAAAAAAGAAACGACTACAAGTCATTACCAAACCCAGAAAGACATTTCATCTATTCTTCTGAGGGCAGCTCCTAGGGATTACCTGAGATACTTTACCTGCATGATAACACCATTTTTCTTCACACTAAAGTTCCACCCTTCACGTTCTTCACCACCTCCCTCAGAACTCAGAGGAACTTTCTCCCAGGCCATTGCTCCTTGGGTACACTCATTTCTCCTAAAAATCACTTACTATCCCTCCAATTGTCTACATGCCCTATTTCCTTTCCCCTGCAAAGAGGGTATATAAACCTCACCATCTGGACCTTCTACAAGTCTCATGTTTTATATGCCCCCCATGCTTATGCACATTAATACATTTCTACACATTTTTCTCCTATTAATCTGGCTATTGTCAGTTCATATTAGTAAACACTCAGAGAGGGTGAAAGAGGAGCTTTCCCTTTGCTCCTACATCACCAAGATTCACTCTGAGAAAAGCTGGCTTTAAAAGATAGTGAACTCAGCACTAAGCTGAGTCTTTGCCAAACAAAGTAGGTAAGCTCTTAAAGAAGTAGCAGAGAGAAGCGTTGAGAAGAAAGCTTCCTGTGTCTGGACTAGGAAAACTTGACTAAAGCTCTATATTTCACTTTTCTTTGGGGGTTCTCTCTTCTGATCACTGGTAACAATGTAGGAGATCAAATTATGCCCTCCAAAATATGACTGGAGAAGACCAGAATATGCCACCCTAAAATACAGCTGTAGGAGACCAGAATACACCACTCAAAAATATGACCCTTTGGCATAAGGATTATTTTGAGTCCGTTTATTTGAGAAACTCCAGACATAGTAGAAGCTCAGAAAACAAAGTAGAAAGCACCCTTTTCTATGGAAAATTTATATCTACAAAGGAAATCTCCATTTGTAAGTGTATCTCCCTGTCTTCTCAGGAATAGAAGAATCACTAAGTCACTAGAAACTTATCCATGAAGAAGGCACTGACTTAAATCAACATAACAAATCTTATCCTGGTTTACTGTGATTTTTACCTCCCCATTACTGCTCCCCTATCCAAAACTCTTCTTTCTTTGCTGCAGCTGAAGATGATATTTTAACCTAAACTCAAAGCTACCTCTTTGAGATTTACTCATTCCCTAGGTATGTCCAATGTACACATGAGGTACATGTTAGTAAATTACTGTTTGCTTTTCTCTTGCTAATCTCTTTTGTTACTGGAGTCTGTCTCAACTAAGAACTATGAAGGGTAGAAGGAAAATTATTTTTCCTGCCCTATAGCAACAATGGCATGCTGTTCCCTGTCTAAAATTCGCCCAGCCAATGACAGAATTAAACCTTTCTTTGCTTCTACTTTGTATAAAAAAGGTAGGCTAGCATTTCTGAAATATAATTTATAATATCAAAGCATTAAAAAAGGAAATTAGAAATGAAAGCAAATTCAAGTGACATAAAATTATAAGTGGAAAAATACACATATCTGATTCAAAAATGACTGACAAGCTTATCACATTCATAGACCTCACATTCATAGACCTTGTTGTAGCCCATCTTTATTTTCCTTTGACTAGGTTGTCATGCTGAATAACTCTAAGCCTTCTCAATTATTGAGTATATTACTTTACTAACAGGTTCCATTGATGGGAACTTATTTCGTCAATTTACCAATTTTCTATTTATAGCCTCCTAAGAAAATAAAAAGAGATTTTCCTCTATCACTTAAAAGCGTCATTCAGTTTCCTACGTAGGTTTTGAGGGATACTTGCCTGACAGGACTGTAACTATTTGAAACACCACCAACTATCTAAGCTATAGTATGTTGTCCATAATATATATAATATTATTCAGTAACCATGCAAGAAAGATTACATGTATAGTAACAGGAAGATTTGTCTGCTAAAAACTTTTTTCTATAAGTGAGAAATTATATTCAGAAGTTTTATTTTGCTATTTATAAATTTAAAATATGTTCACAGGAAAAAAAATACCTAAGTAGTAATTTTCTAGGCTGTAATTTTCCGAAGAAAGCAGTCACTTAGCACTTACAATCAGAAAGCCAAAATTACATCTACTAATGAATAGCAACAATGAATGTATTACATTTTTATTAAATGTGTTCCATAAAAATATTTTATAAGGAAGTCTATAGTCATACAGACAAATCTATGAACTGCATTTGTTAAGTTTAAAAAATTGGGACATCTCTAAAAAATGCCTCTAAGAAATATGTGACATTACGTAAGTCTAGTTTTGATTCTATGGAAGTAAATAAAATAAGCAAAATTTTGGTACCAATTCATTACCAGGAAGGGCAAATGTTCGCCTTAATATCTGACGTACGCAACTGAGAAATAAAAATAAAAGCAAACAAAAACATAAAGTGGAGAAAGCACACCCTATTCAACAAATGGTGCTGGGACAATTGCCAAGCCACACGTAGAAGAACGAGACTGGATCCTCATCTCTCACCTTATACAAAAATCAAATCAATAGAGATCAAAGACTTAAATCTAAGTTCTGAAACCATAAAAATTCTAGAAGATAACATCAGAAAAACTCTTCTCGACACTGGCTTATGCAAAGAGTTCATGACCAAGAACACAAAAGCAAATGCAACAAAAACAAAGACGAATAGATAGGACCTAATTAAACTAAAAAGCTTTAACACAGCAAAAGAAATAATCAGCAGAGTTAATGGACAACCCACACAGTGGGAGGAAATATTTGCAAACTATGCATCCAACAAAGGAACTCAATCTACAAGGAACTCAAACAAATCAGCAAGAAGAAAAACAAATAATCCCGTCAAAAAGTGGGCAAAGGACATGAATAGACAATTCTCAAAAGAAGATGTACAAACTGCCAACAAACATATGAAAAAATGCTCAATATCACTAATTATCAAGGAAATGCAAATCAAAACCACAATGCAATACCACCTAACTCCTGCAAGAATGGCCTTAATTAAGAAATCAATCATAAATGTTGGTGTGGATGTGGTGAAAAGCGAACACTTACACTGCTGGTGGGAATGTAAACTAGTACAACCACCATGGATAACAGTATGGAGATTCCTTAAGGAACTAAAAGGAGAACTACCATTTGATCCAACAATCCCACTACGGGGTATCTATCTACCCAGAGGAAAAGATGTCATTATTTGACACTTGCGCATGCATGTTTATAGCAGCACAATCTGCAATTGCAAAAAAATATGGAACCAGTCCAAATGCCCATCAGCTAATAAGCGGATAAAGAAAATGTGACACACATATATATATAACATTTATATCACATTTACATTATGTGTGTGTGTGTGTGTATATATATGGAATGCTATATATATGGAATGCTACTCAGCAATAAAAAGGAACAAAATAACGGTATTTGCAGCAACCTGGAGTTGGAGACCATGATTCTAAGTGAAGTAATTCAGGAATGGAAAACCAAACATCACATGTTCTCACATAACTGGTGGCTAAGGTATGAGGACCAACAACATAAGAATGATATAATGGACTTTGGGAACTGAGTGGGGAAGGATGGGAGGGTAGTGAGTGATAAAAGAGTACACATTGAGTACGGTGTACACTGCTCGAGTGATGGGTGCACCAAAATCTCAGAAATCACCACTAAAGAACTTCCCCCATGAAACCAAACACTGTTCCCCAAAACTATTGTTATAAAAATAAAAATTAAATAAAATCTAAATACCCCAACCTACTGAACAGACCCCTTCATTGCCAAGCTTACCCCAGAGAAACCTTGAAACTGAGATCCCAACTATGATGACGAGATGGGAGCCTGGACACACCTCCCTCCTTCACTACCATTAATCTTTCTTCCCTAAGGCTTAAACCGAAGCCAGCCCTTTTTAAAGACCCACTCCACTGCTGATATCAACTAACTATCTGATGCTGCTCCTCCCTTTCTGTTTAGACATAAGGACTAACTAGCATTCCTTCCTGATAAGAGACCACCAACCATGGAGTAGTTCTGGCCAGTCCAGAGCATGCTCAGTGAGGGTTTCTATGTCATCTGCTTCACCTTTTGACATCAGAGGGCTGAAAACTCCACCCTTGGATTGTGCTAACATGGCCATTTTTTGTACATGGGTCCCATGCTGAGGCATGAAGTTCAATTGCACATGTGCATGTTTCTGCTTTCATAAATTTCATGACTCCTATAGCTTATTTAATATGTGTCTTTGACCACCTCATTCAGCATAAATCCCTGTCATTCTTACCACCCTCAAAGTGCATGTCTTGGTCAGAGGCTATGTTTCCCAGCCTGCAGGATGGCCACCTTGCAAGCTGTAACTCTTTATAAAAAATAGTTTCGGCCAGGGGTGGTGACTCATGCCTGTAATCCCAACATTTTGGGAGGCCCAGGCAGGTAGATCACCTGAGTTTGAGACCAGCCTGGCCAACATGGTGAAACCCCATCTCTACTAAAAATACGAAAATTAGCATGGTGGCATATGCCTGTAGTCCCAGCTACTCAGGAAGCTGAGGCAGGAGAATCGCTTGAACCCAGGAGGCAGAGGCTGCAGTGAGACGGGATCATGCCACTGCACTCAGGCCTGGACTACAAGAACAAAACTCTGTCTCCAAAAAAAAAAAAGTCTCCTCTACCTTTTTCTAAATTTATATATTGTGTTTTTATGTTAACATATTTAACAAGATTTTAAAATAATCTAAGAGGTGATATTTTACTTTTGCATAGTTTAGCAATATATTAATATATTCACTTTTATTTTTTAATGTACGAATATTTTACAATATTTTAATAATAGAAGAATACAATTCATTTAAAATTATTGGTGTATACATTAAAATGACCTTCACATTTAGATTTAACATTCCATTGCTTCTAACCAAAAATATTGGAGAGAAAGTAAGACGTGAAATGTGGAAAAATTCAAAAATACCTGCCTTTAAAGATAAATGTTAAGGAAACTTGAACTTTTTTTTTTTTTTTTTAATACTTTAAGTTCTAGGGTACATGTGCATAACGTGCAGGTTTGTTACATATGTATACTTGTGCCATGTTGGTGTGCTGCACCCATCAACTCCTCAGCACCCATCACTTGAACTTTTCTACATAACAATAACACAATGACTTTTAAAGTTTCCTCTGGAATCTCCCTCACACGTTAACTATATGGTCCTAAATTGATGTGCTTTAAAATGGTCAAGGGTTGAAGCAAAGAACAGAAGTTTTGTTCATAACTTCTCATGCAGCCTTCAACTGCTATAATTTCCTAAGGACAGATTATTGATAAGGAAAACTTGTAGGGCCTCAAACCAGTGCTGGCATCTGTACATCATGAATCAAAACGAATTTTGAGGAGTAAACACATTCTTTACAAAGAGTTGAAAAGCAACTATGCTGAGTAGAGAGAGAAGCTCTTTCCTTGACTGTTATCACAGAAAATAGCATGGATAATGCCAGATTTTGTACATCTACTTATTTTTTTAATTTAGAATAAAAAGACCAAAAGGGTTGGAAACAGAATTTCCAAATCCAAAATGTATAGACTTACTGGTACATGCCATAGAAGGTGGGTCTTTTTCAGCTCGGAAATAACCCTTTTCACACTGACAGACAGAAGTTGCTTCCACGTATGTTAAACTGTGTGGAGGGCATTTAGAACATTTTGTGTTCCCAGCAAAAGCTTTATAGAATCCTGGTCTGCAAGCTGTAAAAAGAGAAAAAAAAATTTAGTTATTATTGTTAGGATTATTTTACTTGTATATGTACAGTATACTTTAATTTATATACACATTGGATCTCAGAGTACAGTGTTACACATATATAGAGAAGATACATATACTAAGATTAACAAATGAAATTAGTTATTGAGAGTTAATAAAACCACATTACAATCATATTTTAGCTGAGGCTGCTAATTTTTAAAATCATACCTCAAGCATACACAGATACACACACACACACACACACACACACACACACTCACACAGGCACATGCACACAAAATATCAGTGCTTACCTAAGAATGGGGATGCCCACAGCTGGCAGTAAGGAAAATGATTTTGTATTGTTACCAGAGATGGCGTTAAGTAACATTAAATCACACTGCTCAGAATATATTTACATTCTATTTTCCCTTCAGTTCTTGTGAGTAGACAAGAAGAAAATTCTGATTTGGTGAAAGTATGTCTTTGACACCTTTCTTAGTGGCTAAATTTTCTTTTGTATATGCTTTAACTCTATTTTTTTGATAGTTTATGTTTCCTTTTATAGTAATATTTTTAGAAATGATCTAGTAATTCAAAAGAAGCAAAATTATCAATTCCACACAGTAAAATTACTATCAAGAGGTTGCTTATTCAATATTAATATCAACTGGGAGTGGTGGTATACAAATACACAACAATAGTCTCTTCAATAACTTGCTAATAAATAAATAGTATAGCGTTAATAAAAAGACTATCATTAAAATATTGTTCTAAAATTTTGAAAATTCAGAATAGATAAATAATATATAAGAAACATCATTAACATTTTCATAATTGAAGTATTGTTTAAAAATATTTAACTACTAAATGTGATCTTATGACAGCAGTTATAAGACAGTGTATCATAAAATATTCAATAAATCTACCTTATACAGTTTGCCAATAAAATAATTGTTTTCTACTAAAATATGCAGTTTAAAATAACTGAACATATTTGACAGGGTAGGTCTGTTAATAATTAGCCAAAAATTAAAAAGTTGGACCTGAAATTTAAATAAATACCTTTAATCTATAACAATGTTTAAAATTCTAATATACTAGTCAATGTATAGAGAATATACAAATCTAAATGGGGAGCTTACATTCTGAATATTGCAATGGCATTTAAAATATTTTTTAAAGGCTTTTTATGTTATTTTGTAGAGCAAGACCATTTAAAATTAATTAGGAATATGTATGCCATAGAACCACAATATAAAATATATTTATTACATGTACATACATAGAACCCATAAGACACATAAAGAAGAATTATAAGCATATTGTTTTCTTCTTTTAATCAGCCATGCAAATTTCAGCCAAAGACATTGTTCAGAATATAAAGTAGCATGCTTATGACTTAATTTTGTGCCGCAAGACATTGTTACCTTTTCTTTATTTTCTTTGGTAGCTAAAACAAGAAGTTAAATTACTTCTTATCTGACGCATTTTTGGTTAATTTTCCACTTCTTAGAATCTTTTCAGAATGCTTAGAACACCTCCTAAGATATTTAGAATAGGCTAGTTATGTTCGGACTGTTCTTGAGAACAGTCTAATAACTAGTCTCTCAGCAACTATTATTGCCCACTTTAATCCATTCTTCAGAGTGATCTTCTAAATAATGTGTCTAACAGCAATATAAAGTGAGACACATATAAATAATTTTGAATTTTGTAGCAGCCACATTAAAATATGAAAACGAAACAGGTGAAATTATATTTTAATAATATATTTTATTTAACCTAATATATCCAAAATATTATCATTTCAACATTAAGTCAACTGTTGAAATATTTTACATTCCTTGGATTTTTAATTTTTTTTTTCTCGAAGTATTTGAAATCCCGTATGTACTTTAGCAGATCTCAATTCAAACTAACTGCATTTCAAGTGCCTAATAACCTCACATGGCTAGTGAATATCATACTGGATAGCACAATTTTAAACACAGAAATCTATTCATTACGTTCTTCTAGTTAAAAAATTTTTATAATTTTCCACCATATTAATGTTAAAGTTTAAAATACTTAACTTGGATTACAATGTTGCCCAGGATTTGGCCCTGCCTACCTCTCCAACCACTTCAGATGAAGATACCCTTCCTGTACCTTCTCCGTTAAGTCTTTGCTCTTCTACAGTCTATGGTCAATTCAGTAGCTGATGATCTCCTTAAAACATGTATAAGACTGTGTTATGACTGGACTTAGAGCCTTCCATTGGCTTTCTCTTCCTCGGAGAGTAAAAGTTGTTGCTTTGATTATTGCCTCTCAAGCATGGCATGGTTTTGCTCCCCACCCCTGTGACCCTGCTTTTCATTTCCTACCTTTTGTTCCTTCAGATACTTTGTTCTAGCCACACTGGCCTTTTCCAGAATCTTGGACACCCAAAGCTTGTTCCCACAACAGGGCTTTTTTAACACTTGCTCTTACTCAGCTATCTGGATGGTTTAACCCTTCCTTTATATCAGGTCTTTGTTCAAATGTAACCAAATTAATGAAGCCTTCCCTGATTCCTGCTACACCCTGTTGCAATATTTCATAAGAACTCTCCAAAGAACTTCACATCTGATACATGATGCATTTAATTTTTAAATCATTCCACAGTAAAATGTATGCTCCAACAAGGGAGATCTTTTTCTTTGTTTTGTTTTCTAAAATGTATTTCCAGGGTCTAGAAAAGTGCTAAGCATTATTAGACCCTCAAATGAGGCATATTTGGCAAATAAATGAATGAATTGCCAAAGACCTCCTTTAATTTCTATAGTTTTACCATGCTCTTTCTCCTGCTTTAGGACTTTTTCTCTGTTGAAAAGTCTCTTCCCTGTATCTCTACCCCATGACCCACGTATGTTGCCAATTCCTCATAACCCCGATGACTCTGTGATTCACTTATCTTTCAGCTCGCACTGCTTTAAGAGGGCCATTCTGACTTCTTAGGTCAAATTTAGTTTCTCAAAGGACCTAGGCCTTTTCTGCATTAGTTAGCCCTTGGTAATTACCTGTTTAATGGCTGTAAGCACCACAAGAGCAGGTTTGCCCAGTGCTTAGTGCTTGTCATAATGTAGGTGCTCAATACATACATGTTTAATTGAACTGGATAGTGTGTGAGTACTCTGCTAATTAAATTCCTGTAGAAGATTATGCATATCTACCTAATGCATGGTCTGATAATGGCACAATTCATCTTTCTATAGATTTATATGTTTTCTGCTTAATGTATTATAGGTAAGGGATGAAAACAGACAGTAAATATCTTGAAAGTGATTTAACTGTGTCTGAAAATGATTATTCTAATATTGCAAGATGACCTAGCTATATTAACAACTTTCCATTTGAAATTATTATTAATGTGAACTTGGATATTACTCCTAATGCAAAAAAGTACATATATAAATTGGATATAGGGGCTGCAACTTTCAAACGTCCCTAATTTCAAATATTTTTATACATCAACTTGCCTTTTAAATCCTTAAAATTTTGAACTCATAACATATATTTGGGTGACTTCAATTTTTCTCTATTTTGATGTTAACATTTAGTATAATATTTCATTTAAAAATAAAGAATTCTGTTGTTAGAAAATTACTATTGAGGCACTCACATTCTCTTACACAGCACACATTAATAGTACACAGCATATATACCTCTCAGATCAGATCATATCATATTAGATTACAACTATTGTGTCATGTGTTATCTCAGCTTTGTGCAACTGCCACAAGCCAGAGATGGCCCTCAATATTATAGTATCCACAATGTCGACCATATTTCAGGCACATATTTAGTTTTAGGGTTTTTTTTTTTTTTTTGAGAAGGAGTCTGGCTCTATTGTCCAGGCTGGAGTGCAGTGGTGCGATCTCGACTCACTGCAACCTCTGCTCCCAGGATCAAGCAATTCTCCTGCCTTAGCCTCCTGAGTAGCTGGGATTACAGGCACCCACCACCACGTCCGACTAATTTTTGTATTTCAATAGAGATAGGGTTTCACCATGTTGGCAGGCTAGTCTCGAACTCCTGACCTCAAGTGATCCACCCACTCGGCCTCCCAAAGTGCTGGGATTACAGGCATGAGCCACCGTACCCAGCCTTTAGTTTTTATAAACACTGTAAAAATAGAATGAAGGTAAATAAATGGTGAATGCTAATACCTCACATGAGATAATTGCATAAGTATTCTGTGTATCTATTCAATTAGTGGTCTTAGGTTTTGTTAGAATTGGGTTTTAAATGGGATATCAGTACTTACGTCTTGACAACTTTTCAATTTCTTTCTTATATGTTCCTTCATTCTCTACTACTTCCTTATTTTTCTGTTTATATTATAGGATGTGTAAACTTCTTGCTTTCAAGAAACAAATGGGTGAAGATAAGAATGTTTTCCAACATATGTCTATATTCTACAGAATCACGTTGGAAAGCTACAGGTTATCTAATGAAGTGATTTCTATTATTTTTTCCTTTAGAAAAATCTATTTGGGTATAGACCATGCATTACATTTTTTTTTTTTTTTTTCTTGAGACAGAGTCTTGCTTTGTCACCAGGCTAGAGTGCAGTGATAGTATTTTGGCTCAATGCAACCTCCAACTCCCTGGTTCAAGCGATTATCCTGCCTCAGCCTCCTGAGTTGGGTTTACAGGCACGCACCACTATGCCCATCTAATTTTTGTATTTTTAGTAGAGCCGAGGTTTCACCATGTTGGCCAGATGGTCTCGATCTCCTGACTTTGTGATCCTCCTGCCTTGGCCTCCCAAAGTGCTGGGATTACAGGTATAAGCCACCACACCTGGCCTGCATTACCTTTTTAATTTCTACTTTTAAGTTTTCCCCCATAATAATAAAGATTTATTATTTAAATCTCTACAACTTTTGGAATAGTGCATTCATCTCAGGTCTGCCTATCTCTGCTTTCTCCCTGCTCATATGCACTCCACAGTTTCTGCAAGTTACATTTCTAAATAGCAGATACGGCCATGCTATTCTCTATTGTCTATAGTAAGAGTTTAGCCTTTTTGTAAAACCAGACCACTGCACTGGTTTGTACAGACTGAGTTGGTTAGGCTTTGTGTCCCCATGCGAATCTCATCTTGAATTATAATCCTCATAATCCCCATGTGTCAAGGGAGAGACCAGGTGGATATAATTGAATCACTGGGGTGGTTTCTCCCATGCTGTCCTTGTGATAGTGAGTGAGTTCTCACAAGATCAGATGGTTTTATAAGGGGCTGTTCCCCCTTCTCTAGGCAATTCTCCTTCCTCTCGCCTTGCGAAGAATGTCCCTTGCTTCCTCTTTGACTTCTGCCATGACTGTAAATTTCCTGAGGCTTCTCAAGACATGTTAAACTGGCAGTCAAACCTCTTTCCTTTATAAATTACCCAATCTTGGGCAGTTCTTTATAGTAGTATGAAAATGGAATACAGTAAGTTGGTACCAAAGAGAGTGGGGTACCGCTATAAAGATACCAAAAGTGTGGAAGCGTCTTTGGAAATGGGTAACAGGCAAAAGTTGGAACAGTTTGGAGGGCTCAGAAGAAGACCGGAAGATGTGGGAAAGTTTGGAACTTCTAAAGGCTTGTTGAATGACTCAGACCAAAAATGCCGATAGTGATATGGACAATTAAGTCAAGGCTGAGGTGGGCTCAGATGGAGATAAGGAGCTTATTGTGCACTGGAATAACGGTGACTCTTGCTATGCTTTAGCAAAGAGACTGGTGGCATTTTGCTCCTGTCCTAGAGATCTGGGGAACTTTGAACTCATGAGAGATGATTTAGGGTACCTGGCAGAAGAAATTTCTAAGCAGTAAAGCATTCAAGATGTTACTTGGGTGCTCTTAAAAGCATTCAGTTTGATACATTCACAAAGAGACAGTTTGAAATTAGAACTTATGTTTAAAAGGGAAGTAGAGCACAAAATTTTGGAAAATTTGCAACCTGATAATACAATAGAAAAGAAAAACCCATTTTCTGGGGAGAATTAAAGCTGGCTGCAGGAATTTACATAACTAACAAGGAGCTGAATGTTAATTGCCAAGACAATGGAGAAAATATTTCTGGGGCATTTCAGAGATATTCACGGCAGTACTTCCCATCACAAGTCTGGAGGCATAGGAGGGAAAAAATGGTTTCATGGGCTTGGCCCAGGGCGTAGCTGCTCTGTGCAGTCTTGGTACATGGCACCCTGCACCCCAGTCACTCCAGCTTCAGCCATGGATAAAAGGGGCCAAGGTACAGCTTGGGCCATTGCTTCAGAGGTTGCAATCCCCAAGCACTGGCAGCTTCCATGTGCTGTTGGGCCTGCAGGTGCACAGAAGACAAGAATTGAGCCCTGGGAGCTTCTACCTAGATTTCAGAGGATGTATGGTAATGCCTGGATTAACATTTAGTATAATATTTCATTATATAGCAGACGTCTGATGCAGGGGTGGAGCCCTCATGGAGAACGTCTACTAGGGTAATGAAGAGGGAAAATGTAGGGTTTGAGCTCCCACACAGAATCTCCACTTGGGTACTGCCTAGTGGCGCTGTGAGAAGAGGGCCACCATCCACTAAACCCCAGAATGGTAGACCACCGACAGCCTGCACCATGTGCCTGGAAAAGCTAGAGACACTCAATGCCAGCCCATAAAAGCGGCTAGGAGTGGGGTTGTACCCTGCAAAGCCACAGGGGTAGAACTTTCCAAGACTGGGAGACCACTTCTTGTATCAATGTGACCTAAAGTGAGACAGGAGTCAAAGGAGATCATTCTGCAGCTTTAAGATTTGACTGCCACACTAGATTTCAGACTTACATGAGGCCTGGAGCCCTTTTGTTCTGGCAAATTTCTCCCATTTGGAATGAATGCATTTATCCAATGTCTGTACCTCTATTGTATCTGGACACTAATTCACTTGCTCTTGATTTTACAGGCTTATAGGTCGAAAGGACTTGCCTTTTCTCAGATGAGATTTGCACTTGGAATTTTGGGTTAATACTGAAATGAATTAAGACTTTGGGGGACATTTGGGAAGGCATGATTGGTATCATAATGTGAAAGGGATATGATATTTGGGTGGGGCCAGGGGCAGAATGATTTGGTTAGGCTATTTATCCCCAATCAAGTCTCACCTACAATTCCTATAATCCCTATGTGTCAAGGGAGAGACCAGGTGGAGGTAATTGAATCATGGGTGTGGTTTCCCTCATGCTATTCTCATGATAGTGAGTGACTTCTCACAAGATCTGATGATTTTATAAGGGGGTCCTCCTACTTTGCTAGGCACTTCTCCTTCATCGTGTCTTATGAAAAAGGTGCCTTGCTTCCCTTTTGCCTTCTGTCATAATTGTAACTTTCCTAAGGATTCCCCAGCCATACTGAATTGTGAGTCAATTAAACCTCTTTTTATAAATAAATTACCTTGTCTCAGGCAGTTCATTTTTTTTGTTGTTTTTTTTTTGAGATGGAGTCTTGCTCTGTTGCCCAGGCTGGAGTGCAGTGGCCAGATCTCAGCTCACTGCAAGCTCC
>NW_012121043.1:10694729-10778585 GCF_000951035.1 Colobus angolensis palliatus | reverse complement strand
GCTAGTTTTTTGTATTTTTTAGTAGAGACGGGGTTTCATTGTGTTAGCCAGGATGGTCTCAATCTCCTGACCTCGGGATCCACCCGTCTCGGCCTCCCAATCAGGTAGTTCTTTATAGCAGTATGAAAATGGACTAATACTGGCCAGGCATTGTGGCTCACGCCTCTAATCCGAGGCCGAGGCAGGCGGGTCAAGAGGTCAGGAGATTGAGATCATCCTGGCTAACACAGTGAAACCCCGTCTCTACCAAAAATACAAAAAAATTAGCCAGTTGTGGTGGCGGGCGCCTGTAGTCCCAACTACTTGGGAGGCTGAGGCAGGAGAATGGCGTGAACCCAGGAGGCGGAGCTTGCAGTGAGCCGAGATCACGCCACTGCACTCCAGCCTGGGCAAGACAGTGAGAGTCCATTTCAAAAAAAAAAAAGAAAGAAAGAAAATGAACTAATACACAGACTGAGAGCTAAGGATGACTTTACATTTATTTTTTCAAGATTGGGTCTCACTCTTTCATCCAGGCTACAGTGCGGTGGCGTGATCACAGCTTACTGCAGCCTCCACCTCCTATGCTCAGGTGGTTCTCCTACATCAGCCTTCTAAGTAGCTGGGACTACAGGCATGCACAACCATGCCCAGCTAATTTTTGTATTTTTTATAGAGAGGGTGTTTTGCCATATAGTTCAGTCTGGTCCCACTCTTCTGTGCTTCAGTGATCTGCCTTGCCTCAGTCTGCCAAAGTACTGAGACTACAGGCATGAGCATCTGCACTCAGCCTTTATATTTTTAAATGATTATTTAAGTATATGAGATTCTAGATTTTCGACTCAGACTTCAAAGTCTGAAGTATATACTCTATGGCTTTTCACAGAAAAAGTATGCCAATATCTGGTTTCTAGAATAAAGTCCAAATTGAGATTAGCATTTAAGTTCCTTCAGAGATGGACTCACATCTATTTTTCCAAACTCATCTTCCACTGCTACAGAAATTTTAAACATTTTGCTACTCCCTACATGGACCATATTATTTTCTCACAGCTTTACTGAAGTATAATTGGCATACACAAAACTTCAAATAAAGCATACGACTGGGTATTGTGATAAATCTACACAACTGTGAAAACTGCAAAATCAAGACAGTGAATGTATCTGTCAATCCCAGAAGTTTTCTGATAGCTCTTCATTTTTGGGTATTTCCATTTTTATACTTAAAGTATGTTTCTTAGAAGCAGCACATACGTGGGTCTTGTAAGAAAAATACTATTTGACAATCTCTGCCATTTAATTTGGGTATTTAGATCATTTATATTTAATGAGATTACTGATATTCTTAGGTTTAATTCTACCTTGTTATTTGCTTAGCATTTGTCCCATGTCTTTGTTATTTTCCTCTTTTCCTATGTTATTTTAGAAAAGCAACATACTTTTTATGATCTGTTTTATCTTCTTTGTTGAATTTTTTTTATTTGTAAAATTTAGGTGAGCACTCACACAGAACCTATGCACCTCTCTGGAGTTGTCTTTTCGAAAGTCCTTTTCTCTGTCATACTGACGTTGTGAAATCTCACTACCTTGATTTCCTTGAACTCTCAGATTAATAGTCCATTAAGGAGTTTATAAGGTTTTATCAAGGTCCTTTCTCCCTGTGCCAGGGCCTAAAAATTTACTCTAAACAGTAAGTTGGGGCAATTGTAGGACTTTCCTCTTTCAATTACTATCTCTTGGTTATGTGATGTCCCATGTCTTAAATATGTTTTTTTCCCCACGTATTTTAAAGGAGTTTTCTTATCTCAGATAGCAGATGTTACTCCATCTTGACCAAAAGTAAAAATCAGACTGCATGAGTCATCCTAAATTCTTATTTTTCTGTCTTCATATTTCACTGTCTTCTATAATGTCCTTTTCCTATCTACTATATCTAGTTTTTCAAAGACATATTTAAATAACTTAAAGTGCAATGTAATACTACCACCTCTACCAGAATATTTAAGATGAAATAAACACACAATACCAAATGTTTCTGAGAATATGGAGCAATATGAACTCTAAAACATCACTGGAGGAGTTTAAGTTGGTGCTACCACTTTAGAGAACTGTTTGGCAGTACTTACTATGGATGAACATAGGCCTACCATTTGATATAGGTCTAACAATCCCACTCCTTGCTATATGCCCAACAGAAAAGCATGAGATGAAAGGGGCCTATCCCCTTGCAGTAGCCATACTAATTTCCATTGCTACATGAGTTATTGATCCTCCATTTGAGTTTCATTTTCTGAAATTTGTTGACATTGATATGGTTTACATGTCTGTCTTCTTTTTTTTTTTTTTTTTTTTTTTTTTTTTTTTTTTTTGAGAAGAAGTTTTGCTCTGTTGTCCAGGCTGGAGTGCAGTGGCACGATCTCAGCTCACTGCAACCTCTGCCTCTTGGGTTCAAGCAATTCTCCTGCCTCAGCCTCCTGAGTAGCTGGGATTACAGGCACCTGAAACCACGCCTGGCTACACTAATTATCTTATAAAACAATTTTGCTCATAGATATTTGAAATTTCATTATCCACAGAAAATTGAAATCAGAATATTGAAGTATTGATTGAAACACAGCTGAAGACTGTGACTTTCAGTCACATACACTCACACACATAAAGCATGTCTCTAATAAAAAATAAGAAATGAATAATCTGTTCTACTCGTACTTTCACAATTGAATGGTTAGACTATGTATTGTCAGCAGTGTTTTTAGGCTTATCCTTATCATCAGAGAACTGGAAGACAAAAAAATAACATGAGAAATCCTAGCTTGCATATCATGCTGTGTGGTTCTCATTGTTTGATGAAGTATTGAATTGTGTCTTGTGTGTCAGGAACTGATATTAATATAATTGACTGCTTTTCCCTTATGGTGTTCAATAGCCTGTAAGTTTAGATAAACCTGCATGACTTATCAGTAAAATATGTGATCTGCATCATTTCTCAAAATAATAGGATTCTTGAAAGAACTTTCAGAAACTGGCAAAAAATAATATCATTTATGTTTTCCTAGATACTGCTGTACAATAAATATTGTTGTCAAGTAATTGGTAAAAGCAGGGAAGATTAAGGAATTTAAACATAAGAAAACTGTAAAACTTAAGTGTTAATAAACACATATATGTTGTTTCTTCCGAATAACCTGATAGCATCCGATGAAATTCTCAAATTCACCAAATCCAAGTCTATAAATAATAAGGTTATATATTCAGTTAAGAATAATCAAATTACAAACATATCCTCATTTCTGAAATATGTTTTGAAATTTTTATTTCAAAATATGCTTATAATTTGAGAAACTTTATGTGATTGTTTATTAACAATAAAAATGTCATACATATGGAAAAACTCAAAGTAAATTTTTAGAGAAAGATATATATGAAAGGGAAACTAAATATGAATACAGTGATTGAAATATCACTAATTTTCTTTTATTTTTGTTTGTTTGTTTTGAGACGAAGTTTCGCTCTTGTTGCCCAGGCTGGAGTGCAGTGGCACTCCATGCTTTTCTGTTGGGCATATAGCAATAGTACTGTGCTTCAAAATACTGAATCCAACTTTCTTCAGAGGATGTCTGCTATAAAAAATACATGAGGCCGGGTGAGGTGGCTCAAGACTGTAATCCCTATCACTTTAGGAGGCCTAGGTGGGTGAATCACTTGTGGTCTGGAGTTTGAGATCAGCCTGGCCAACATGGTGAAACCCCATCTCCACTAAAAACACAAAAATTAGCCAGGCGTGGTGGCAGGCCCTTGTAATTCCAGCTCCTTGGGAGGCTGAGGCATGAGAATCGCTTGAACCTAGGAGGTGGAGCTTGCAATGAGCTGAGATTGCACCACTGCACTCCAGCCTGGGCAAGAGAGTGAGATTCCCTCCCTCTCACACGTACATACAAAGAACACATGAGATTATGATTAGATAATGTATGTAAAAGGGTACTAGCACTAATTCCAATTTCTTACTGTCATCAAATAAATGCTTTAATGAACTTCCCATTGAATAAATAGAAAAACCATTAGACCTACATAAATATACTGCAAGTTACATCAATTTCATCCCACAGAATTAGAGTAAAATGCTCTTGTTCCAGAAAGGATAAACACATGGCATCCTTTTTCTCCCACTTAACTATAAAATCTAGGCAGAATACACAAAGAAGCCATTTGAGGACTTGAAGTAGCAGTAGGCAGACTGGAGAAGACCAAAATGTGAAGTATTGCTGGGCTGATGATAAGTTTACCATTGTTCTCATTCATCTTTCTAATTCTCCCTCAACCGTTTCCTGTCCTGAATGAACTGGAAACTTGGAAGTGGACACGAGGCCATTGACAGCTCCAGGACAAGCCTGCTCATTTTATCTTTAGGAGTGGGAATCAGAATTCATAATGCTTAGAGAGAATGTGGCAATTCCCCATCCATTTTTTCTTTTCTTGTTTAACTCTTGCCCAGTCCTCAAGCAATCACATAGTGATGGTGGTGGCGGTGGCCAGAAATGGGAACCACAGAAGCCAAAATTCTTAAGAAAGTAAACTTTCTTGTTTGTTCACTGAAGCTGTGCTTCCAAGAGGGTTGGGTCAACCCAAGAGGGTTGTGTTTCTTTTTCTCTCTGTCCTCCTCTCACATGGCCCTGGAAGTGAATGCAGTTGCAGAAGGGCACAGCAGAGTGGAGGAAATAAAGCCTCAGCCTTCACGCCACGGGATCTTAAAGAGAAACCACAGGAAACCAGAAAGTACCCGGAGAACATGGAGAGAGACAGAAGCTTAGAAAAGCAATCCATAAACTTGTTTATGAACTCTTGGGCTTACTCCGAAATGCACACATGTAGATTTTATTCTATTTAACATGCCAAAGACTTAAGAAGTAGACCAAGACCAGGACCCAGGTATCACACTAGCAGTCAGGTTTTTAAATTTCCGGTTATGTAAAGAAGAGGACATCAACATAGAAATCATATACTGTTGTTTTCAGTTAGTTAGTTTTTTTTTTTTTTTTTTGATGTGGCTATTTTGACACATTCACTTAGAAACAGGGGTTATATACACACACACAGGAAAGCTATCACCATATTCCCGAATATCCTGAAATCAATATATATTTCCATACTGGCAAACTCAGGTAAGTTGCCATTAATAAGCATAAAGTGAATGTATTATACCTCAATTTATCTTTTATCATCTTTTCTCATTCATAGATTTATAATTTACATGTTAAAGATGATTCGGAAAAAAGCCACATACACTCAAGAGATGGACAAGTGTCAAGATTAGGACATTATTTGGAAAAGAGTTAGAAATAGTTTAGTAGTCGGAGGCTAGTGACAAGCAAAGTTAAAATTCTAAAGCTGCTTCTAGTGTGAGAATAAGGTAAGCATTTCTGCTCTGGAATTAAGATAAGGTATGTAGACCAAAAGACTTATAGCAACAGTTTTGAGGGTAAGGCTAAATTTTTATTACCATTTTGAATATAATTTGGTAATCATATTCATACAACATAGAAGCCACTATGTTGTTCCTATAAATATTGATCACCCTTTAAATGTTCCAACATTTATCTTCTAATGTGATATTTATTTAATTTTATATTCCCAGATATGTTTTAGTCAACCACACTTAATCCTACATTAATATTACTTTCTTCATATTTGGTTTTACAAAACGTGCTCAGTGAATCTATAATCATATTCCCAAGTATTCTGAAATGAAATACTGTTTAATATTTTTATCCCCTATTCAGAGATTCTTATTCTTGTTTCACTATTTTGTGTAGACCATCTAGTTATGACAGTTTGTCACCTTTTCTTTCAATATTCCTTTATTGCATACTCTTTAAGTCAGACTGAATTTTCTTTTATGAATAAAGAAAAATATCCTCAAAAAGAATGCGTCCAGTAACTTACTATAAACCATTTATAATTATTGAACATTCAAAATGAGCCAAGCACTTTGCTAAGCACTTTGCATATAGTATTTTGGTTATTCTTACAAAAATTTAACTACAAAGTAAATAAAGAATGTGGCCTTTGAAACTAGATCACATGGGTTTGAGTTCTGTTTCTTTAGCTTACTAGCTCTGTCATTTAACGTGACTTATTTTTATGCGCATCAGTTTTCACTTCTGTAGAATAGGTGCTGTTGACTGAGTGTGTGTATGATCCCCCAAAATTTGTATGTTGAAGCCTAAAATCCCCAGTGCAATCATATTTTTAGAAGGAGACTTTAGGAAGTGATTAGGTCATGAGGATGGGGGTCTGAAGGGACTAATGCCCTTATAAGGGAATGAAGAAACCAGATCTTTCTGCTGTCTTACATGTGAGGACAGAAGATAGCCATCTGCAAATAAGGAAGAGGGTACCCACCAGACACCAGACCTGCTGGTGCCTTGATCTTGGACTTTCAGCCTTATGAACTGTGAGAAATACATCTCTGCTGTCTAAGACACACAGTCTATGATATTTTGTTACAGAAGCCCAAAGTGACTAAGACAATTGGAATAAAACATAGCACTTAACTCAGGGGTGGTTATGAGGGATTAATAAATGTCATATGTATAAAATGATCAGAAGGGTGTCTACCATTTTATTATTAAGATGAGGAACCTGAAGCTAAGTAATATTAAATAATGTACTGTAGCAGATAGTTTTCCAAAAAAAATGCCCCAACAATATCTTCCAAAACATGTTTTTTTTTTGACAATTTCTTATAGACACCCGTTCCACAAAACTGTTAGGCCTCTGTTCTCTTCTCCTGAAATCAGTGTGCTTGTGACTATAGTAAAAGTGACTTTATACGACTTCCTAGGCGAGGTCATAAAAGGTAATAGAGCTTTTGTCTGATTCTTCAGGATGCTTACTTTTAGAAACTACCCATGTGGCAGGAGGAAGACCAAGCAGCCATGGAGATGGCCACGTGGAGAAGAATTCAGGTTCTTTGCTCATAGCTCTGCCTGAACTCTTGGTTGACAACCAGCACCAATTTGCCAGACAAGTGAGGGACCCATCAAGACTGCAGCTCCTCCAATCCCCACTCTTGCCAGTCCAGCTGATGCTGCATGGAGCAGAGATGAGCTGTCCTTGCCATTCCTGGCTCACGTGACAGATTTGTGAACAAAACAGATGCTCAGTGTTGTCTTAAGTCATTAAATTTGGGGGTGTTTTCTTCTGTAGCACTGAGTAACTGGAACATTTGCTCAAGGTCATATGGAAAAAGCCAAAAGTTAGACAGAGGTCCATTCTAACCTATAATCTGAGTTCTCTTCATTAGTTAGCCATTATATTTGGAACACTGTGCTTATTTTGCAATCTAGGGAAGTAATGGAGTGAATCACACTTTGAAAGAATAATTGGTGAGTGATATAGTTTGGCTCCGTGTCCTCACCCAAATCTCATCTCAAACTGTAATCCCCATCATCCCCATGTGTCGAGGGAGGGACCTGGTGGGAGGTGATAGGATCATGGAGGTGCTTTCCCTCATGCTGTTCTTGTGATGGTGAGTGAGTTCTCATGAGATCTGAAGGTTGCATAAGGGGCTCTTCCCCCTTTGCTTCACTCTCATTTTTCCTGCCACCTTGTGAAGAAGGTACTTGCCTCTCCTTTGCCTTCCCGTATGATTGTAAGTTTTCTGAGACCTCTCCAGCCATGCAGACTGTGAATCAATTAAACATCTTTTCTTCATAAATTACCCATTCTCTGGCAGTTCTTTATATTAGTAACAGTGTAAGAACAAACTAATATAATAAGGATATTCAGATTATAAATAACTACTATAACAAAACAGTCTTTAGTGAGGTTTAATTGGCATATATGGTTTTAACTAATTGTTTTATATTATCTTAACCATATTTCTTTTCTGTAAGAGGTGAAACTAATATTGCTTTCTTCCAAATTTAGAAATAAAAATGTATTACGCAACTTTCATTTCATTAAAATGTTTTCTGTGGCCACCTCATTTTCTGTAAAAAATAAGTGAGACATTCGTCTTTCAACCTAGAATAGAAGAACACACTCATCATTGAATGAACTGTATGTGTGATTTGAAAATTTTGAGCAAACTCACTCATCACTGCTCAAAGTATCACGTACTCTGACACCTCAGTCAAGTTTGACAACCCTATCTTCTGCTGCCTTAGCAACAAATTTACAATCTATTTTTCAATCTGACAATTTTCAATGTCCTACTGTCATATATCTTGTGTCATTTCTGTAGTTGGATAGGACAGGAAAATAATGTAAAAATTATTGAATTATAACTATACAATTTTTACTAAGCAAGGAAAACATACATTTTTATAGGAAGTTATTAATCATGCTGGTAATCAATATAATAATCACAATTTTTGTCCAGTACAAATTGATGTTTTATATATTTATTCTATTCAAGTCTTACAAAAACCCAGTGATGTGAGTATTAATGTCCTCATTTTACAAAAAGGGAGATGAAAGCTCAGGCAGTTGCTCAGGGTCACAGAAATGATACGTAAGCAAGTCAGGTTCTTGAAGCCAGGTCTCTCTGATTCTTACCCCCAAACTTTGGTACATTTTGTCATTACACAAATACGTGGGTGTGTGTGTATGTGTGTGTGTGCATTTGTGTGTGTGTGACATGAGACATTCCTGGTAATAATTACCACATTTATCTCTTCCTCTGTAATCTACCATTGCAATTATCATATGCATCCTCATCTTTATACCTGTTATTTCTCATTTCATATAAAGAGGCATCTCTTCTCAATTCCATTGTAAATTACTTAATACTAAGTATTCTGTGTGTGCTAATTCACTGGAACAATACTTCAAACAAAGCAGAGGTACAAATACGAATGTATCATTGCTTGTACACATAGTTAATGTACACTTATTAGTCAAAATTACATGAGAATATTATAGACTAACAGTTAGCAAAGCAGACATTCAAAATATTCACTATCTGCTGTCTTTAAAATTGTCAAAATAAGATACTACAATATGACTTAAAAATTCTAAACTTTTTAATCTAATCCATCTTCCCCATGGGTGAGTTTTCAGATAATATGTGTGTATTTATCATACAAGGTTAAATGATTATTTGTATCATTGAATCATTGGTTGAAAACTGGATGGATGTTTCCAATGTATTTCCACCATATGTAGCCCTCCATTGCTTTTTAAAATTGAGACAGAGTCTTGCTCTGTCACCCAGGCTGGAGTGCAGTGGTGTGATCTTGGCTCACTGCAATATCTGCTTCCAGGGTTCAAGCAAGTCTTATGCCTCAGCCTTCCAAGTAGCTGGGGCTACAGGCATGTATCACCACACCCAACAAATTTTTTGTATTTCAATAGAGATAGGGTTTCACCACGTTGCCCAGGCTGGTCTTGAACTCCTGAGCTCAGGCAGTCCCCCCACCATGGCCTCCCAAAGTGTTAGGATTACACGCATGAGCTACTGCACCCAGCCTGCAGCCCTCCATATTTACAGTACAGCTGTAGTGCTTCAACTTCATAATGATATTTTGAGTTTTATTTTGTATTATCTATTGCAATTAGGGTTTTATGTTGAATAACAACTACTCGTGTAACTAAATAGTTTATTTATCACCTTTCCATTAATATTTTAAAATAGCTTGCCAAAACCTTGATCAACTTTTCATCAGAATGTTCTGTAAATATTGAATTGAAGAAAACTGGAACAGCATCTTCTATCCAGTACAAATAGAATACCTATATTGATTCATCATGGTTTGGATATGACAGATTCTTATGGATTAAAAGGGCACATTCAAAGGTGAAATGCTGTATGCAGCAACAGCAGACTCTCAAGGTTCGGAACTTTTAATGCCCTGCTTGCAATAGCTCTATGTGGCTGTGTAATCACCAGAGACTAGGGCATGTCAATTTTACAGATGTGATGGGTCTGATTGGAATACGGTTTCTTGATTTGGCTCATATCAAATCCCCCTGTATAGCCATTCCATATATTAATGCTGTTGGCCTGAGACTGAATTTCCCAATCACTATTTCTCATCCAGGCAGATCATCTGTAAGCTGGTGCTTGGATAATCCAATTTTCATGGCAAGCAGGAGCTCTTCTGTAAAAGCAGTTATAGCATTTCATGAACCTATAACAAGTGTTTCTATTGGAAAATCTGGAACAATAAGGACAGTCTTTTATTATAAAGCTATAAATCCATTCCATTAATCAAAAGCTGTACACATAAAAAATTTTGTGTAAATCATTTTTAACACATGTTCATCCATGTATAAATATTTTAAACATAGCAGAGGAATTCTTAGCAGGCCTTCTTTTATGTAACACAAATGCACCAGTTAATCAATTTTATACATATGCATATCAAATTTCCATAAATTGGAACATATTATAGTCACCGAGGTAAAATAATCTACTGGACCAAACAAATGCATTATCAACATACACAAACTTGTCTCTCCTCTCTGTTCCTGTTGCATATCACATGTGCTGCTATTACACAAGTATTTGTTTTGCAGTTGTTTGATTCCTTGACTATCTCAACATCAGAGTAAGGGCACGTGTGAGAATAAACTGTCTTCGTATTAAAATTTTCATACTCTAAGACAGTAATTTGCAAATATTAGGTGTTCAATAAGTATCTGATAAATGGCTAACTAAATAAGTAAGTGACCCTTGTTATTCTTTGACTTACACAACCAAATTTTTTATATTCAGTCAACATTGCTACATTACATTCTGATACTGCTTCAAATCTTTAAGGGGGAAAGAACATTTGCAAAAGACACCTGGAATTAACATAACATTTTACTATATCCATTATCAAAGAAATACCATATTCAAGAACTGACTATTTAGAGTTATTGGTGATTTGCAATATACACTTTTATGTTGAAGCCTGCAATTTTAGTACTTTTGTCTCAAATTACCATATTGATGAATATATTCAGCTCTCATGTTTGCTACATATTTTAATTTGAAAGCATATGTAATTTTCATTTTTGCACTTTTACAAACTACAGCATTAATATAAAAATAACAGTGTTATTGCAAGAACTGTTTGACTAATACTGCATTATCAAGTACAATCACCTTTGATTATTCTGAAGTGGAATAACTTTGATAAATGTATAATAAGTTGTAGTTACTATTCATTCAGGATTTAATAGAGAAGTATGGGGGTATAGGTTGAATAAAACCTAGTCCCTGAAGAGATAATGAGTATAAACCTCAACTTAAAAGATAATATTAGACACTGTGAGATGAAAACTCATTGGTGGTATATTAATAAATGCCTGCACTTTCGACAAGGTAAAAATTAGTATCAAGTACAGTAGCTCGAATCAGCTTCTTAGCCTGGAGATGAGGCACTTTAACTGGACCTTTTCTATGGAAATGTAGAATGAGTAAAATGATCAAATAGATGTAAGCATGGAAATGAGTATCATAAAATTCTATATAAAGAAAGGAAACTAACTCAAATAAAACAAAAAGTAAATGGTATGAAGATGGAATATATAAGGTAGTTAATAGGGGTATGTTTACCAAGAGTCTTATAAGGCAGCCTAAAGAATTCCATAGTTATACTAAACACAGAAGTTCTTGAACTAAGGATAAAGAGTTTATATACATGGATTCTGTTGACAGTATACCAAATTTATTAAAGAAGTGTGAGAAAAGAAGCAATGAGACCAGGCAGGAGATGAGGCATTGACCCAGGCAAGAAATATTTATCAACTAAACAAAGATGATGAAGGTGAGAACAGAAAAAAGTGACACTGTAAAGAGAAACAATTTTTAAAATAGTCTTAAAACAGACTGACGGCAAAAAACAAGATAAAATTTAAGAGTGGTTTAGACATAACTATTAGATATATTTAATATTCTTAATGATATTGACAATATCCTTGTGGACAGGATGTGTGCATCTTTTAATGCAGAAACCTTATATTCAAATCCTATTGGCTGAAACATACTGCCTTTTGTAAGTTATTTAACTCCTGTAAGGCTGAATCTATTCTTTTGTAAAATGGAGACAAGAATAGTATTATAACTATCTGTTGGGATGATGCATAATGTAATTTATGTAACATGTTTAGCATGGTGTCTGGCTCATTAAAAGCAATGGTTAAAAGTTAACTACCTAAGGTCAATTAGTCCACAAAAATTTTCACTGCTAAGAAAGAAACTCTCCTGTACACAAAATAGTCAAGAAAATAGCTATAATGGCTAACCAAATATTCCAGTCATGTACAGTCCTCCCTCAGTATAAGTGGGGTATTGAATCCAAGACTCCTAGGTATACCATCTTCCCATACTCAAGCCCCATTGTCAGCACTGTGAAACCCATGCATATGAAAAGTCAACCTTTCTGTTTACATAGGTTTCCCATTCCACGAATACTGTGCTTTGGATCTGTGTTTGGTTGAAAAAAAATCCACGTCTAAGTGGAGCCATACAGTTCAAACACATACTGTTCAAGGGTAATCTGTACATAGTAAATTAATTGCCATTTCCAAAAAATAGAATTTAAAATGGATAGCATAATACTATAATTATACTTAATAAATATATTCTATCTTACGTAATTGAAAAGACACTTTATAATTCAACAAACATGTTTAAGTTTTTCAATGTCTGATCTTATCTAAAATTTCATACTCAATATTTTAAACTTTTCTAATCTATTTAGATCTTATCTAAAATTTCATACTCAACATTTTCAACTTTTCTATTCCCTCATAGAAATCAAACCAAAGAAAAACAAGCAAAAGGAATAGGTTATGTTTGCTTTGTGGCATAAAGGGAATCAAGAAGAAACAAGACTTTCTACATTTTGCAACTGATTGGAATAAGAGTGCTTTTGTGAAATAAGTGAATTTAATTTTGTGGTAACCTTATTGATGGTTTGAAGTAATTCCAAGATTTACAACAGTTACATACTTATAATTGCCCAAATGTACTTTTATTGGAAAATATAAGCTCTAAAATATATCCAACAAACATTTCTCCCCTTCTCCCTTTATGCCTTAGGAAGATCATATCTTGTAAACTACCCTACTCAGCTGATTGTAAAGATTAGTAGGCAAAATGCCTGTTGTAAGTGAACTTTCTCCTGCACTTATCTCCCACCTCTTCTCCTTGATGTATTATAATCTGTACTACTTGAAACTCACTCTACTGTGGATTCTGTAAACAAATCTGTATTGTATGCTCTGTTTATTCAATCAACTCTGCTGAGTGCATAAAAACTCTTTGACTTATAAATTTTCCTTTTTACTTCATAATTCCTCGTCATGGATTTGAGTGTCTTTGTTCTTTTTCCCAAAATGATGGAAAATAATTTATGATAAAAATATAGAAATTTCTCTGCATTAAATTCTCATAGAAATAATACAGACTTTCATTTATCAATCTGAGATATAATACAGCATTTAGGGACAGAGACCTTAGGACCAGAAATCCTGGATCTAAATCTTGGCCCATCCACTTATTAACTCTGTGACCTTAGACAAGTTAGTTAATTTCTCTGAGTCTCATTTTTCTCATCTGTGGAATGGATGAAAACAATACCTGTCTTGCACAACTATCTTGAGAATTAATTAATAATTCTAAAGTGCTTAGGCTCTGATACATGGTAAGTGCTATGTAATGATTCATTTATATATGATTTTATCTAACCATGTAAAAATGTTTATATTTCTGGAGCCTAGTACATAGGAAATTAATTAACTATTTGGAGAATGGATAACTATGTCAATACTTAAGGCAAATATTCCATAATTTCACTATTCCTTAATAAAACACTGTTGCATTTCATATGGATAAAATTTACTCTTTTCTAAGTTCTTAACTCTTCTAAGTTTAAAATACACTGTCATTTATTAAAAAAAAAAGTTGTTTAGAACCCACAATTTTATAACCTTTCATCATGCATCTTTCAGTCACGAGTTTTCTAAAGCAAAAGACTAATAGGGGTAATGAACATTTTAAGCTATTAGTGACTATAGAGACAATCTTCTTCCACATCACTCTTGTGTTACAAATGAGGAGACAGGACTTTCAAAAGATAAAGCTCATTTCTCAGAATTATACCTTGGATTAGTACTTGAGATGGATTCAGAGTTCAAGACTCCTAACTCCTGACTCCCAAACTGTTTTTTTAATTTTTTCCCTCCACACCACAATCATCTCACAGACTTCTGTCCCTTAAATATTACATTAACTTTTTCCTGCACTTATCTCCCACCTCTTTTCTTCTTCTTGATGTATTATAATCTGTACTACCTGTACTATATCTGTAGCAGAGGCACTATACAGTTTTGTTAAAAACTGAGCATGATACTTTGTTTTGTGGCAACTTCTCTACCCTTACAAACAGTCTGTATTAACATCAAAAGTCTTATGTGGTCTCCCAATTGCCTTGAGCAGGCAAATCGCTATGTGAGTTCCTATGGCTCTAACCCCTAAATACATGTTAAATCTATCCCTTTATCTCCATCCCCACTGCTAATATCCAACTCCACATTACCATGATTTCTTCCTTGAATTATCCCAATGACTCTACTTTTTCCTCTACCATCTGACAACATAGTTTTGATACTATGATCAGAGTGATCTTATAAATATGTCAATGAAACTTAGAAGCAGAGACTCTAGAATCTACATTTACTAACCCTGGTTAATAAAGCCTCTAATTGATGGCATTAAACTTAGAATAAAATTCAAACCCCTCACATTGTCAAAGGGCAGTTCTGTAGGAGCTGACCCCTGCCTACCTCTCCAGCTCCTCTCTTCCATGCTCATTTGGTGTCAGTCACACTGGTGTTCTTGCTTTTTCTGGATTACCCCAAAGATATTTGTGCTTTCAGACTGATCCTCTAGCCAGTAAGTCCCTATCATATCACATGTTCCTATATTCAGCATAATACTATAAGTTGACTTTGTTTATTTACTTTACTTTTTACTGCTATTCTCAAGAGCAGAAAACATCATTCTTGTTTACGACTTATCCCTAGTACATAAAACAGTATTTGGCAATAGGAATTTGCTCAAAAAGTGTTTGTTGAATGAGTGGATATTACTCCCATAGTCAAGATAGGTTCAACTATCTTTCAGCCCAATTATGGGTAAATTGTTATTACTATTCACTAAAGAAGACATATATCTGACCGACTATGGTGGCTCATGCCTGTAATCCCAGCAATTTGGGAGGCCAAGGTGGGTGGATCACCTGAGGTCAGGAGTTCAAGGCAAGCCGGGGCAACATGGTAAAACCCTGTCTTCACTAAAAATACAAAAAAATTAGCTGGGCATGGAGGCTGGTACCTATAATCTCAGGTACTATAAAGGCTTGAACCCAGGAAGTCGACGTTGTAGCGAGCCAAGGTGGTGCCACTGCACTCTAGCCTGAGTGACAGAGTGAGACTCCATGTCTCAAAACAAAAAAAAGACTTTAATATACCTTAATATTCTTTCTCCAAGATACCCTTAGGATGCTCCTACCAAAGCATTGACCTCAAGCTTCTTCAGAGTGTTATCAACTTTAATATCTTACTCCTAGCTCTACTATAAATATTATCTTTGTTCACAGAAAGACAGCCTACCTTTTGAGTATCAAAAAGGAGTTTCTGGTATGAAGAGTATATATGAGTTCTATCTGAGGGGCAATATTCATGTATGTCTCTAGTCTTTCAGTAATTTTCCTTAGTTCATAAAATGCCATTTTCAGCATTACTCTGTTACCTCCTCAAGGCTTCTTTTGCTCACATAGAACCCTCCGATGTAAAGACAGCATCGTCAGCATGTTTGGTTATGTATTTGCCCATTAGAGTGCCTAGTTAGAGTACTTTGCCAACGATGAGCAATCAAAAATTATGAGCTGGTGATGAAGATTCTGGTCCTTATGTGCCTGTGTGCTAGCATTAATTCAGGCAGTGAGGAATTTACATCTTCACTGGGCACTAGGAAATGCAAGCCCTATGTGTTGCTTCACATAACAGCACTTTCTTAATTAAAGTTGGAAGCCAGATTTAGCTTTACTCAATATGCATTATTGCATTACAGATGAGAACACTAAGGCAGTGCAGTACGATGGAAGATACAAGCAGTGCAATTACAATATCTTAACGTTACATGATAAATGGTTTAAAAGGACTTAATATTTGCTTTCTAAGGGATTTCTAGTCATTAATAATATTTTGTTGAGACCTCCACTTTAATAAATAATGTTTGCATGTTTAATTTTCTCTAGGAGATTAGCTAATGTGAATAAGGTGACCTGCAAAAATTGTATACAGCATAAAAGCATCCCAATTACAAATTCAAATTTTAGTACAAACTGTTAACAGACTTTAGACTTCTGGTAACTTTCAATTTTCCTATATTGACTGTAACTATGTAAAATAATTATATAAAATTTAAGAAACAAACAAAAACCAATGCTAATGGAAAGACTACCCAGGACAATTTTCCAGGAGTGCCATTTTTATAGATGTGTTTAGTGAGTAAATACATTAGTGATTTGAAGTTAAGACACGTTAGAGAAACTGACAAGAGTTACTGTTTGATAATTTATTGGCAGAAATAAAATTTCCTTTACTGAATTCTGTAACATATTTTGATATGCTGGACATAGTAGAAATGTAGTACAATTGTCAAGCTAATAAATTGACTTTTATGTTGCATAGTTATTGAAAGAGAGATACAATTCACCAACTGAACATTTAGACATGTTTTCCTCCATTTTCTAATATGCAGTTTGATTATAATTCATCTGTAGTTTCTGAATCAAAGTACCTTAGGCTTTTTGTCAAATGTTTACAACTTAAACCAGCCATTTTACGTAGGCCTAATTAAAAAATAAACTACAAAGAACTATCAGATTTTCCCATCTGCCCTTTCTCTGCCTCCAGCAGGCAATCAAAGCTATGTCCACATTGGCCTTGTATTAAATATTTATGACTATACATATTTTCACTATTGGATTGCAGGCTCCCAGAATGAAGACAGTATGCCATATTCATTTTTGCATCCTTTTATACCTAATACATAGCCATCTACATGGTCTGCTGAGCACTAGCAAGATTTTAGTAACTATTGAATTAAATTGAATGAGAGGACTGATAAATTATACTAAGAATCTGGGTAATGGAGACTGTCAATCATGGTGTAACTAAGCAGTACAGGTAAAAATGCTGAGTCTGCATGCTTTCATTGCTGGAGGGAACATGGGTACAGAGGCTGCCAGGCTGAAACAACCGTAGGACAGAAATATATAATTTACTGAGCACTTAATATGTATCAAGCATGCAGTAAAATATCATGCATGCACTATCTTATACAGTCAATCACAGCAAAGTTATAAGGTAGAAAGGATTTTTCTCATTATGGTATACATGAAAAGCCTGAGGCAATATGGTCTGATGGTTAAGAAGGACCTCATGGATTTTGCGTTTAGACTTGATTTTGATTCCTGGTCTTGCAAATTAAAGCCTCCCTACAGCAATGACCCAGGAAGGAGCCTGGAGGGCAATTCAAATGTAAAATGCAAAGCTCTTTAATATCACTATCAAACTGTTACTATTTCTCTTATACTTGAATGAGTGCCTGAGCTTAAGACCATTCACAATCTGGTCCTGGGAAGCCTTCATAACTTCTTGTCTATAGGATCAATCAATGTGGCCACCCTTAACTATTTGTTCTCAAAACATTTTCTGCACTCTCCAGAGTCTTTGCAAATGCTGTCCTATAACCTACAATATCCCTATTTGAGATTAAGCTCAAATCATAGTTTCTTCGTGAGATTAAGACTTTTCTGTTTAAACAGCAATTGATTGCTGCCATTATTTTGCATGATATACTTGTATTAATGAAACTCTATTAAAGTTAACTCATTGTCACTCCCCAGCCTCCCAGTGGGGAGTGAATAACCAATGAATAATAGCCAGTGAACAACCAAAGGTCAAAGACAATATCTGATTCATATTTATATTTCTTACATTTTAAACAATATGTTAATATCTGTAATTAAACATTAGTGCTTTTTTTTTTTTTTCTGGAAGGAGATAATTAGAATCCCAGGTTCTTAGAGCAGAATGAATTTGAGAGCTTGGTTACAATAATAACCATGTTTTCTTAAAGAACTGATATAATTTCACAGAGGTTAAGACTGCTCAAGCTGGAGAAGTGAGGACTAGAATACAGATTCCATTGTTCTAATTTCAAGGCTCTGTAGGTCAGGAAATGCTGTCTTCAGGAACATGGGTGGGTCTCATGCCCAGAGGCAAGTAAGAATTACCTGAAGAACTTTGGCAACTACTGATGCCCTGGTTGTTTGCCAGGCCAATTAAATCAGAATCTCTGAAACGGGTAGGGGGTAGTTTTCCAGTGCTCCCCAAGTTATTTTAATGTACAGTCAGAGATGAGAAGTATTATTATATTATATACATGTGTCCTATAAGCCGATTCTTATCTTTATGAATAAAACTAAGAAAAATAATGCCCAGGAAATTGCCTAACCTCATTTCCTTCCCCAAGACTCTATTTTACAAAATAGCAGCCAGGACCTCCAGCTGTGGCTCATCACAAATTTAATAACATTAATCAAACTCAAATGCATGTTAAGTTATTATTTTCAGAAAAGATACTTGCCACTGGCTAAGGGGGAAGAGAAGCTAGGAGAATTCTCCATCTCTGACTTTCTCATCTCATATATGCCTGTGCCAACACAAGTACATTCAAGATACTTGGTGTTCAATTTGGCCATTTCACCCTGGTCAACTGCAATTAACCAAATTAATTTCCAGAATAAGAGCCCTATACTTACTTGGGAAACTGGAGAGAAAGAAAGCCATGAGAGCATGTTGAGTATATGCCACGCCCTTCTGAATCAGTCATCATAATGGAAGGCAATTATATACATACAAATATCAAACTTTCAGCCAGTGAAAACAGTTTTGTTCTCTCAATTTTGATTTAACTCTTACATAAAGCACGTTCAGACAGTAGCATGTTCAATGTTGAAGTTTTGCTTTAATGATTCTTCATTATAAATGGCTTTGCTTTTTCCAGAACACAGTTAGTCAAAAGAAAGAAATGATAAGATAATGTTTATTATGTTACCTTTAGCTTTTATCACTATGTACACTCAGGTTTTAGTTCCCAAAGAAAAATGAAAATCTCAAGAATTAAAGGAGCCAAAGCAAGGAGCTCACCAACTGCACCTATCCCCATAGATCCTTTTACAATGCTGCTGAGCAATCCAGAGTGCTGTGTATGCCGCAGTCTGTGTGGACTCAACAAAAGTGGAGTCTGTAGTACCTGGAAGGGACTTCTATAGTATTTGGGCTAAACTTCAGACGCAGGGTGTCAGAATTGGAAGACTTTCAGAATATGGAGCTAACCTGAATCTAAAATCAAAGGTATGTTAGGTATAAATAACAGCACCAGGAGGATTCAGTCACACACATTTTTCTGTTTTTATTCGCATGGGTCATAACCACTCCAGTGATGTTTTCAGATACTGCAATACCTTAAAAGTGCCTTTTGGTGAGCAGGCAGAGCAAGATATCCAGACAGAACCCTATAGTGATTGTCCCCACTGCAGGAACAGGAAATTGAACAACTACCCACACAAGCAAACATCTTTGGAGGAACAAAAATCAGGTGAGTGACCACAGTACCTGGTTTTAACATCATAAGGAAAGAGGTATGAACAGTGTAGAAAAGATACTCTTGAGTTCCTGACAGCCACCCCCATCTCCTGGCAGGGGACTCATGGCGTGGAGAGAGAATCTGTGTGTTTGGGAAAGGGAGAGCACAGTGATTGTGGGACTTTGCAGTGGAACTCAGTGCTGCCTGTCACAGTGGGAAGCGATGCAGGAGGTAATTCAGCTGGTGCTCACAGAGGAAGCATTTAGACCTACTCTAGCCAGAAGGGAATTGTCCATTCTGGGAGTCAGAGCCTGAGTTCCTGGTAGCCACACCACCTTGGGCTAAAATGCTATAGGGTTCTACATAAACTTGAAAGGCAGTCTACACCACAAGGACTACAATTTCTGGGCAAGTCTTGGTGCTGTGCTGGGCTAGAAGCCAGTGGACTTGGGGTGCATGTGGCCTAGTGAGACACAAGTCAGAGCAGCCAAGAAAGTACTTTGTCACCCATCCCCCAACCCCAGGCAGCACAGCGCAGAGTTCTGAGAGATTCCTTCGCTCTGCTTGAGAAAAAGAAAGGGGAAAGTGAGAACTTTGTTTTCCAACTTGGATACTACCACAGTAAAACAGGCCACTAGGCAGAGTCCTGAGGCACCCATTCCAGGGCCTAGCTCCCAGATGATATTTCTAGACACACCCTTGGACAGAAGAGAACCCACAACTTTGAAGTGAAGGACCCAGTTTTGGCAGGATCCACCATATGATGAATAAAGAGCCCATGGACCTTGAGTAAACATCAATGGTAGCCAGGTAGTACTTGCTGCAGGCATTGGGTGAGACCCAGGGCCATGCTGACTTCAGATGTGACCCAGTACATTCCAAGCTGTGGTGGCCATGAGGAGAGATTCTTTCTGTTTGAGGAAAGGAGAGGGAAGAGTAAAGGGAGACTTTATCTTGCAGCTTGGGTAGCAGCTCAGTCACAGTGGTGGAGAGCACTAAGCGGCCTCCTGGGGTCCCTGATTCCAAATGCTGCCTCCTGGGCAGAATTCCTGGATCTGCTGGGCTCAGGGGGAGCTTGCAGCCCTGAAGGGAAGAATAAAGGCCTGGCTGGATTTGTCACCTGCTAAGTGAAGCACCCTTGGACTTTGAGTGAATATTGGTGGTAGCCAGGCAATAATCACTGCAGGCCTTGGTGAGACCCAGTGCTATGCTGGATTCAGGTCTGACTGGACACAGTTCCAGTGGTGGAGGCTACAGGGGTGCTTGTGTCACCCCTTCCCCAGCTCCAGGAGACTCATCATGAAGAGAGAGATTCCATTTGTTTGGGATAAGGGAGGGAAGCAAGAATCTCTGTCTGGTAATACAGAGAATTCACCAGGATCTTACCCAAGACCACCAAGACAGGACTTCTATGATTCTCAAAGAGTCACAGTATTATTGGGCTTGGTGTGCCTCATAATGTAGATATGGCTGCAGTGACCAAAGACAGATCACAATACTCAATTCCCATTGAATACTTAGATAGCCTTCACAAGAATGCTGGGTACAAACAAACCCAGACTGAAATGACTGTAATAAATATCCAACTCTTCAAAGCCTGGACATTGACAAGCATCAAGACCATCCAGGAAAACATGACCTCACAAAATGAACTAAATAAGCCACCAGTGATCAATCCCAGAGTGACAGAGAAATGTGAACTTTCAGACAGACAATTCAAAATGGCTGTTTTGAGGGAGACTGACAAAACTTAGGATAACACAGAGAAATAATTCAGAATCCTGTCAGATAAATTTATTGAAGAGATTGGAATAATTTTTAAAAATCAAGCAGAAATTCTTGAGGTAAAAGATTCAGTTGAAATACTGAAGAATGAATGAGTCTCTCAACACCAGAACTGATCAAACAGAAGGAAGAATTAGTGAGCTTGATGGCAGACTATTTGAAAATACACAGTAAATGGAGACTAAAGGAAAAAAAAAAAAAAACAAGGAAGGATGCCTACGAGACCTAGAAAATAGCCTTGAAAGGGCAAATCTAAGAGTTACTGGCCTTTAAGAGGGGATAGAGAGAGAGATCTGGGTAGAAAGTTTATTTAAAGGGATACTAACAGAGAACTTTCCAAATCTAGAGAAAGATATCAACACACAAGAAGGGTACAGAACACCAAGCATATGTAACTCATATAAAACTTGGGACATTTAATAATCAAACTCATAAAAGTCAAGGATAAAGAAAAGATCTTAAAAGCATCTAGAAAAAAGACACAAATAACATAAAGAAAACACCAGTACATTTGGCAGCAGACTTCGCAGTGGAAACTTTACAGGCCAAGAGAGACTGCCATGACATATTTAAAGTGCTAAAGAGAAAACTTATACCCTAAAATAGTATATCCACTGAAAATATCATTTAAATGTAGAGGAGAAATAAAGACTTTCCCAGACAAACAAAAGCTGAGGTATTTAATCAACACCAGACCTGTCCTACTAAGAAATGCTAAAGGGAGTTCTTCAATCTGAAAGGAAAGAATGTTAACAAGCAACAATCATCTGAAGGTACAAAAATCACTGGTAATAGTAAGTACATAGACAAACACTGAACATTATACACTGTAACTGTGATGTGTAAACTACCCATATCTTGACTAGAAAGACTAAAAGATAAACTTATCAAAAATAACAACTACAACTTTCAAGACATTAACAATAAAATAAGATATCTAGAGAAACAACAAAAAAGTAAAAGGGCTGGGGATGAAGTTAAAATACAGAGTATTAATCTTCTCTTTGCTTGTTCGCTTGTTTTTGCAAACAATGTTAAGTTGTCATCAGTTTAAAATAATGGGTTATGCTATTTGCAAGCCTCGTGGCTATCTCAAATCAAAAACCTTACAACAGTTACACAAGACATAAAAATCAAGAATATATTCCACCAGAGAAAATCATATCTATACAAAGGAAGACAGAAGGAAAGAAAGAAAGGGAGGTGGCCAGGCACAGTGGCTCAAGCCTGTAATCCCAGCACTTTGGGAGGCCGAGACGGGCGGATCATGAGGTCAGGAGATTGAGACCATCCTGGCTAACATGGTGAAACCCCGTCTCTACTAAAAAATACAAAAAACTAGCTGGGCGAGGTGGCGGGCACCTGTAGTCCCAGCTACTTGGGAGGCTGAGGCAGGAGAATGGCATAAACCCGGGAGGCAGAGCTTGCAGTGAGCTGAGATCTGGCCACTGCACTCCAGCCTGGGCGACAGAGCAAGACTCTGTCTCAAAAAAAAAAAAAAAAAAAAGGGAGAAAGAAAAGACCAAAAAACAAGCTGTAAACAAATAACAAAATGGCAGAAGTAAGTACTTACTTATTAATAATAGCATTGAATGTAAGTTGACTAAACTTTACAATCAAAAGACATAAGGTGCCTGAATGGATTAAAAAACAAAACAAAACAAAACAAAAAAACGAGACCCAATTATATGTTGCCTAAAAGAAACACATTTCACGTGTAAAGCCACATATACACTGAAAATAAAGGGATGGTAAAATATACTCCATGCCAATGGAGACCAAAAATGTAGCTATACTTAAGTCAGACAAAATAGATTTCAAAACAACGGCTATGAAAAGAAACAAAGATAATCACTGTATAATGATAAAGTGGTCAATTCAGTAAGAGGATATAACAGTTGTAAATATATATGAACCCAACACTGGAGCACCCAGATAAATAAAGCGAATATTACTAGAGCTAAAGAGAGGGAAAAACACCAATACAATAATAGATGGCAACTTTAACACCCCACTTTCAGTATTGGACAGATCTTCCAGACAGAAAATCAACAACAAACAATGGACTCAATCTACACTGCAGAATTAAATGGACCTAATAGATATTTATAGAACATTTCATCTAATGACTGCAAATGCACATTCTTCTCCTCAGCACATAGATCATTCTCAAGGACAGACCATATATTAGGCCATGAAACAAGTATTAGAAATTTCAAAAAAAATTAAATCATATCAAGTACCTTTTTTCTGACCACAATAGAATAAAACTAGGAATCAATAACCAGAGGAACATTAGAAACTATCAAAACATATGAAAATTTTACAATTTGCTCCTTAACGACCAGTGGATAAAAGAAGAAATTAAGATGGAAGTTGTAAAATTTCTTGAAAAAAATGAAAATGAAAACAAAACGTATTTAAATCCATGGAGTATAGTGAAATCAGTACCAAGATAGAGATTGATAGCAATAAGCACCTGCATCAAAAAAAGTAGAAAAACTTCAAATAAACAGCCTAACTCTACAAATTAAAGAACTAGAAAAGCAAGAGCAAACCAAACGCAAAATTAGAAGAAAGGAAATAACAAGGATCAGAGAAGAAGTAAATAAAATGGAAACAATAAAACACAAAAGATCAACAAAATGAAAAGTTGTTTTTTTGAATAAATAAGCAAAATCATTAGGTGGGATTTATCCCAGGATGCAAGGATGGTCCAATAGTTTAAAATCAACCAATGTGATGTATCATATCAACAGAATGAAAGACCAAAACAATGATCATGTCAAATGATGCTGTAAAAGCATTGGATAAAATTCAATATCCCTTCATGGTAAAAACTCTCAAACAACTAGGGATAGAAGAAACATACTTAAATACAATAAATGCTGTATATGACAGACCTATAGCTAGAGTCATACTATGGGTATGGGAAAAATACTGAAGGACTCTCCTCTAAGATCTGGAACAAGACAAGGATGCCCACTGTCACCATTGTTACTCAACATAATACTGGAAGTCCTACCTAGAGCAATCAGACAAGAGAAAGATATAAAGGACCTCCAAATTAGAAAAAAAAAAAAAGTGAAGTTATCCTTGTTTCCAGATATTATAATCTTATATTGGGAAAAACTTAAAGACTCACCAAAACAAAACAAAACAAAACAAAATACTATTAGAGCTGATAAACCCAGTAAAGTTGTAGGATACATAATCAACATACAGAAATCAGTGGTATTCTTATATATCACTAGCAAACAATCTGAGAAAGAAATTAATCCAATTTACAATAGCTACAAATAAAATAAAGTACCTAAAAAAACTTAACCAAACAAATAAAAAATATCTACAATGAAAACTGTAAAATGTTGATGCAAAGAAACTCAAGAAGTCACAAAAAGTGAAAAGATACTCCATGTTCGTAGGTTGGAAGAATAAATAAGGTTAAAATGTTTATACTACCCAAAGGAATCTACAGATTTAATGCAACCTCTATCAAAATACCAACGACATTCTTCAGAGAAATAGAAAAAAAAAAAAAAGCCTAAAAAAGCCTAAAAAGCCTATATGAAAGCACAAAAGACCCAGAATAGCGAAAGCTATCCTGAGCAAAAAGAATAAAACTGGAGGAATCACATTACCTGACTCCAAGTTACACTACAGAACTATTGTAACCAAAATGCATAGTGTTGGCAAAAAACAGAAACGAAGACCAGTGGAACAGAATAGAGAGCTCAGAAATTAATTCATACTGCTACAGTGAACTCATTTTCAACAAAGGTGCCTAGAACCCACACTAGGGAAAGGATAGTCTTTTCAATAACTGATGCTGGGAAAACTGGATATCCGTCTACAGAAGAATGAAACTACACCCCTGTCTCTTGCCATACACAAAAATCTAATCAAAATTGATTAAAAACTTAAGTCTAAGATCTGAAACTATGAAGCTACTAAAAGAAAACACTGGGGAAACTTTCCAGGACATTGGCCTGGGCAAAATTTCTTGAGTAATACCCCACATGCACAGGCAACTGAAGCAAAAATGGGCAAATGAAATCATCTCAAAGTACAAACTTCTGCACAGCCAAGGAAACAATCAACAAAGTGAAGAGACAACCCACAGAATAGAAGAAAATACATGCAAACCACCTATTGATGAAGGATTAATAACCATAACGTATAAGGAGCGCAAACAACTCTGTAGGAGGAAATCTGATAATCCAGTTTAAAAACGGGCAAAATATCTAACTAGATGTTTCTCAAAAGAAAATGGTCAGGCATGGTGGCTCACACCTGTAATCCTAGCAGTTCTTAGGCTGAGGCAAGTGGATCACTTGAGGCCAGCAGTTCCGAGACCAGCCTGGCTAACACGGCAAAACCCCATCTCTACTAAAAACACAAAAAATTAGCCATGCGTCATGACTCTGCCTGTAGTCCCTGCTACTCGAGAGGCTGAGGCATGAGAACTGCTTGAACCCAGGAGGCGGAGGTTCCAGTGAGCTGAGATCATGCCACTGCTCTCCAACCTGGACAATATAGCAAGACTCAGTCAAAAACAAAACAAAACAAAACAAAACAAAATCCCATACAGTGGCAAACAGTTATATAAAAAGATGCTCAGCATCATTGATAATCACAGAAATGCAAATCAAAAATACAATAAGATATCATCTCACCCCAGTTAAAATAATTTTTATCCAAAAGACAGGCAATAACAAATATCAGTCAGAGTGGAGGGAAAAAGGAATCTCCATATGCTCTTGGCGGGAATGTAAATTAGTATAGTGACTATGAAGAACTGTTTGGAAGTTCCTCAAAAAACTAAAAATGGAATGGCCATATGAACCAGCATTCCACTTCTAGGTATATACCCCAAAGAAGGGAAATCAGTATACCTAAGACATATCTGCACTCCCACATTTGTCGCAGCACTGCTCGCAATTCCACAATTTGGAAGCAACCTAAGCAGTCATTAACAGATGAATGGATGAAGAAAATGTGCTACATATACACAGTGGAATACTAGTCAGCCATGAAAGAAAATGAGATTCTGTCACTTGCAACAACATCGATGGAACTGCAGGACATTATGTTAAGTGAGATAAACCAGGCACAGATAGTCAAATGTGGCATATTCTCACATATTTGTAGAAGCTAGAAATTAAAACAATTGAACTCACAGAAATGATCATTACCAGAGGCTGGGAAGGTACTGGGGAGAGGGAAGAGGTGATGGTTAATGGGTAGAAAAATATTGTTAGCTAGAATGAATAAGATCTAGTATTTATAGCACAGCCGGGTCATTATGGTCAGTAATAATTTATTGTATATTTAAAATAACTAAAAGAGTATAATTGGAACGTTTGTAAAAAAAGAAATGATAAATACATGAGGTGATGGATACTCCATTTACCCTGATGTAATTATTAGGCATTGTATATCTGTATCAAATATCTCATGGACCCCATCAATATACATACCTACAATTGGAAGTCAGGCCAATGAGAAGTGGTAACAGTGAAAAGATGGGACAAGATAGCATCACTACAAGTAACGGGTGGTTGCTGTGTACTGTTCCTTACAAAGTGTAATATGTTCTCACACCCTAGGGATATTTGGATTACCCAAACCCTCATGGCCATTTCTACTGACCCTGCCTACTGTCTCTACTATCTGTAAGTGTCCATGGCTTACAGATAGTGCTGAGTCAGCTTATGTGAGATTCTATTATTTCCATTCAGGGGGACTCAGATCCTAATCCATCTCCAATACACTGTTACCAACTAGAAGGGAGGTCTATACGGGATTTTGTAGCATGGGATTCTGAACTCATAGAATAACACGTAAAAATTCTGGACAATCATAATGCATTTAAATATATCTCTATATATTCATTTTTATTTCTGTTATACAAGTAGAAATGGTTTATTTCATAGAAGACACAGTTTCTGAACTAAGTCATAGTCACATAATGACCTACAATTTGAAATGAAGAAAAGTAGACCTAGTATGTTTCTAAGCTTGCCTTGAATAAAAACCTAATAATGTATAATCTCCAAAGTGGAGAGAAAATAAATGCTGCAATTAAAGGACCTTGTGGTGAAAAGTGTGAGAAGAGATAGAGGACATTTCTGAGGCTACATAAATCTTTCTAAAGAGATATCAGTAGAACCCTATTCCACTGCATTTTACCCATTTATAGCCTAAATAATGGCATGAAAATACTCCAAACATTGTTAAAGTATTATAATTTTGTTTGGAGAAAATGATAAAAAAAATACAGTAGGCTTGTTTTTAATCTTACTACTCATTATTCTCTATAAACAAAAATAATTTTATTTCAGACAATCCTCACCTGAACTAACTTTCTAGGAACTGCATGATTCTACATTCTTCAAGAATGCTTATGTTTCCAAGGGATAATTCTCAAATAATTTAAAATAAGTATTTAAAGCACAGCTTTCATAATATTGATTATCCTTACTCACACTTGTTGGCATATCTCATAAAGTTTCAATGAAGCCCGAAAACGTAGATAATATTATTTATATTTTAAAGACAGAAATTGTCCTTGATGATGTTATATTTACATTTCCAGATTTAATGGACACCTTGTAATGTTTCCAGTATCATCTTCAGCAAAATGGAATGCAATAATGTCATGGTGGCAGATAACTGTCACCACTGCTGAGCTTTCAATGATCAACTCTTTCAATTTTTATGGTAAAGATAATATAAAAATATAAAATATAATCACAGTGATTTTTAAATTCAGATAATATAACTAAAGGAAATGTCACCTGCCACCTTCCCCAATCCCAAACTGCTCATCTTCAGTAGCCACTGTTAATGATTTAGTCTATGTTCTTCTGGATTTTTTCTATGCTTTTATAAACATATGTATATCCACTTGGAAATACATAATTTCAGGTTTAATTCTTTCAGCAATACTATAACTCTGTACATATTTTTCCTGTAAGTTTTTTTATATAACATAAAATGGAGCTGTTTGATTTGTATAATGTAGATTAAATTTATAGTACAAATTTACCATTACTTATATAACTTATTATTTTTAAGAAATATTTCAAACATATGATACATGTGACACACATCAGATGTAATAAATGAAAACATTTCTCCATGATAATGGTTTGCCATATTTATTTCTTTCTAAAGCAAAAAAATCTTAAATATACAGTTGAAGTCTTTCTTCATACTCCATTTCCTCTTCTTTCTTTTGCTACTTCTTCTCCCTACTTTGATTTGTTTCCTTCTTGTCCTTGTTATTATACCTTTTACAATATAGAAACATGTAAATAAATAATATATAGTATGCTTCTGTGATTTAAAATTTAACATCTACTTTAAATATATTTTTAAAATTCGTTTTTTACATTAATTCTTGAGTTATCCATGCTGATACATAGATGTAGTTTACTCATTACAACTGATGTTTAGCATCCCATCATAAGTAAATGCCATAATTTCTAAAATTTTCTGATCCACTTAGTTGCTGAACACTATTTGCAATTAAAAATAATGCTGTGATGAGCTGCCTTGCACAAGCCATCAGGGATACATGTGGGAAAATTTTCCTGGAAAAATAAGGAACTTCTGAATCATAAACTCCGCAGCTTGACTAAACATAATCATTTTTTTTTCTAAAGGGATTATGTCAATTTACAGTTTCAACAGCAGAGAATGAGAGTTCTGATTTTCACATGATCAACATACCGGATTTTTTGCCAATCAGATATGTGTCACATGGTGTCTCATTCTTGTTTTAATTTGCATTCCTCTTATATTTAGGGAGAGTGTAAAATATTATATAATTATTCCTAATTACTTCCTGCCCAAACTAAGAGGACTGCACCACCTCCCGCTCTGTACTCATTGACTAACATGAGGCTTGATTCTGTGTCTTGCCAATGTAATGAGGACAGAAATTATATATGGCCCTTCCTTCCTTCCTTCCTTCCTTCCTTCCTTCCTTCCTTGTTTCCTTCCTTCTTTTTCTTCTCTTTTTTCTTTTCTTTTCTTTTCTTTTTTGACGTTTTGAGACGAAGTCTCGCTCTGTTGCACAAGCTAGAGTGCAATGGTGCAATCTTGGCTCACTGCAACCTCTGCCTGCCGGGTTCAAGCGATTCTCCTGCCTCAGCCTCCTGAGTAACTGGGACTACAGGCATATGCCACCATGACTAGCTAAGTTTTGTATTTTCAGTAGAGATGAGGTTTCACCATATTGACCAGGTTGGTCTTGAACTCCTGACCTCAAGTGATCCACTCACCTCAGCCTCCCAACATGCTGGGATTACAGGTGTGAGCCACCATGCCCGGCCTATATGTGGCATTCCTAAATAGAAGTGTCAAGAGCCAACATATCATTCTAACTTTTCTATTTTTCTTTTGCCTCAGAAAAACACATTTCAGAAAAGGACTGGTCCTTAAATCTGTATTGACAGAATTAAAAAGAGCCACAGGACTAAACCCCACAGTTAACATATAATGTGAACAAAAAATAAAATTTGGTTGCTGTAAGCCACCACTGAGATTTTGGGTCACTTCTTATGACAACTAACTTAGTTAATGCAAGATTTATGATAGAAATTGGTTATAGAAGTATGGTGTTGCTATAACAATTTTTTTAAGGTGTGACATTGCCTTCTAGGCCAGGAAAGACAATACCTATTGGAGCTGGAAAAATGGCAACCCATATTATACAGTGTTGAAACATTTGGTAAACTGGTAATGTGGCAAATCAGCTTGTAGTTACAGGTGCAAAGACTGGGAAACATAATGTTACTAATGTGTCTTGAATGCTGTTGGCTGTATTTGACAGTATTTGTCAAAATTGTAAGAAGCCATGAGGCCACACAAATATAATGGTTATTTTGCAAAGGAAAACCAAAATGAATAATTCTCAAGATTCATGATTTGTAGAGTTGAAAGAATCAACTGATTTTCATCTCTTTTCACTGATAAATGTTTTGAGTGGCAAAGGTTGACAAACGAACTCAAGGGCTGAGCGACCACAGACTTTATTAAAAACTGAATTGATACATTTGGCACCCAGTAAATCCTTTTCATTGGACAAGATGTTCAGCAAAAAGATATTAAAGGCATGGCTTTCCCAAGAAGCTTGATAAGATCAAGGTACTAGCAGTTAAGTTGAGAGAGGGGCATATCTCAACAAGATTAAGAGTTTGGATACTGGTACACGGAACAGGTTAGTTTTAACAAATGAACAAATTACTATGTTTTTGAGAGTTATGAGCTATACTTCTGAGAATAGTACCTGTAAAGCTACCAGTCTGCATTTGATTAGTTAGCAACTTAAAAAAATCTTGGGGCCCAAAATTCTATAGCTAGGAAGCAGGCTGAGAGGGCTGCTTAGCTCTTGAGGATGGCATATTTTAAATTTGACTTTCATATATGGCTAGGGAGCATCTAGGGGAAGGAAGAATCCCTATCTTAGAAGACAAAACCATGAACTATGAAAACCGTCAACTGGAAAGTTGCTTCCAGGATGCAGAACATAAGACTCAAGGAAAATCTTTTACTTCTAACATTGTATTAGTTGTCATTGCTTTAAAATAAAACTTGATATCCTCTTGCAAGAATAATTCCTTTATTCTCAAGAAATTGTTTTAAGGCTATTAGAATGGTTTGAAAAATACCATGGTAAAGGTACAATTCCAAAAATAATGCTATACAAACATATCAGGTATATAATTTTATAATTCTATCTATAAAACTATGTATATCAAATCATATTTTAAATGACGATTTTAAAATTTTCAGTAAAACAATGAAGCCATTAGTATTTTGGAAGATCAGCTAATGAAATTTAAAGTGTAACACGGAACTAAGGAAGTGAGCAAATCTTGTTACTGAACTGCTGCAGAAGGCATGTCAGCTTCTGCAGAATCCACTGATTGCCTTAGCCATCGATTGGTTAATTTAATGAAAAAGGAAGGTCTGGAGCCTGAAAAAATTTACAATGCTGACACGACAAGATCTTACCTGAAGTTATGGCCAGGAAAACACAAATGTCTATGAGTGTGTACACCCACATACCACACACACACAAAATCAAGACTGCCAATAATGAGTAACATCTTTAAGATTATAAAGTGAGGCCATTACTTTTAATTTAATTAAAGAAGACACAAGATATTGACAAAGAAAAATCTACCTAGAATAAACTATTTCTTTTTACATAAATTAGTTTAGAATGTGAATAACTTTTACGAGATGTTCCTTTAAGTTTCAAAATGATAGCTGAGAATTAAAGTTATGATACTAAGACATAAAATATAGTTGTGCCAGAAAATGTAGATGTACAATAGCATAATTTAATGAAATCTCATTTTTCTCCAATCTATCACATTATCTAATAGTGTGGAATTTAAAATTGTACATCATCAATTTGTATTTATTTCACATCTAGTGATAATTAACATTTTTTTCAGGGTTATGGAATTGTACTTAATTTTTACTTTAGACCTGAGTCAGGGAGTGTGATGATATTTGGAAAAGTACATTGACTCTACTTGATTGTACCTTCTCATCACAAAATCGGCATAAAATATTCAGTACTTAGGGCACATGAAAATTAGAGATATATATTTGAAAGCCCTTATGAATTACAATTACACAGTGTTATTAAGCTAAACAATTAAATGAGATGTATACTATTTAAAAATAAAAAGCATTTTCAAATAATCTTGAAACAAAGTAAAACCCAAGTGAAGAAAAAAATAAAGTAGATTTAAAATCTCTGTTTTCTTCTTCCATAAAAAACAAAGAAGAAATTGGCCAGGTTTAAACATTTTTATTACAAATTTTTGTCTTTATCTATTCTTGGTTTTAGAGTTCCAGGCAACCACCTACTTTTCAGCAAAACATAGGCTGTGGCCTTATGTTTACCACTCATATAATTCCAGTTTTCTTATTTAAAACATACTGAACTAGTTCTACACTACTTTCTCTTATGAAACTATGTGTGAAGACATTTTTTAAAATATCAATGAAGAAAACATCATCTGTCTTAGAGGTAGTCACTTTCTTTGAAGAGACTTCCTGGAGCCACTTTATTCTGCACAAAATCATCAGGACTGACTGAAACTAGACTGATTTCTTGATGTTTTCCCACAAGACTAGGATGCAGTTCTGTCACCTTCATTAATTCTCCTTAAAGACAAAATACTGCTTATGTTCCAGTTGAAAAACTATGATATGCTAACAATAAAAAATTTATAGTTTCTGGAGTCAATTGCAAAGAACCAATCTGTAAAGACTGTCATTGTAAAACTAAAAACTCTGTGTGCATTTCTAAAATTTTTCAATACTGTTCCCCTTTAAACAAGCAAGTGTATTAGTATAATAATATATCACAAAACAAACATTTATTATAATTAATATAATTATATGTAATATTATTATAATAAATTTGTGGATAAAAGTCAACATTCTGATGTAATGTCAGCAAGAAACAATTATTTTTCTCAGAAATTTTTAAAATTATTGTTTTATAAGTACAAATTAGAAATAAAAGTTAATGTTATTTTAGTTATAGGAAATAGAAACCAAACTGACAGAATGAGAAAAATAAATGTAGTGCATACTTTTTTGAAAAACCAGTGGGACATAATAAAGAGCTTCTGGAAGGGCAAGCACCAAGTTTGTTCATCTTTTCTCTGGGGTATGGCCACCAGCATGATTCATCTACAACAACCTTTGGCAGTTATACTTCTCCATTCCAAGTTTAAATTAAAGAAGATGGGATCTAATTGGCTCAGCTGTGCCAAGTGTCTGCTCCTGGATGAATCATAATGTTCGGAGGTCAAGGTCAAAAAAGCACAGTGACAGTCCCTGGAGTACCCACTGTGCAGTGCAGCTATGGAAAAGAAGGTGACACACAAGAAAAAAGCTTCAGCTTGCCTTAAATAGAATTGATATCCATGCTATAAACCTAGTTTTCCCATTTGCTTTTTTAAAAAAGGTCATCAACCAGTGTGTGTCTACTGCTGAACTCAATGTGAAAATCAACTGGCCAAATCTTCTAATAATTATAAATAAGCTATTTCAGATAACTTCAAATTTATTAAATTTAAGTTTTCCTGGTTTTATATATATATACACACATACACACACACACACACACACACACATACATATACACATATATATATATTTATACACTTCTGCTATTTGATATCCTTTAGAACTAAAACGTCAAAGCAAAACAGGAATTATGTGCACCATTCACGCATGATTTACTTTGCATACTAGGGAAAGTCAATATACAAGGAAAGGGAGGAGGGCAGCGAAAGATGCGAAATAGAAAACTCCAGTAATCATTCCCCGCAATGAGAACACCAAGATAACAACTATCTACAAAGAAAAAACACCTTCATAAGAACCAAAAATCAGGTGACCACTCATAGTACCTGCTTTTAAATTCATATTGCTGAAAGAGGCATTGAAGAGATGCAAAACCCGTTCTGAATGGCCAAAGCCACCTTTCCCTACCCCGTGCAGCAGCAACATGGTTGCAAGAGCATCTCTGGACACTAGGAGAGAAAGGACATAGCAATTCTGAGACAATGAACTCAGTGCTATCTTGTTAGGGCAGAAGGGAAAACCAGACCAAACGCACCTGGTGCCCGCCCGCAAAATGATCATTTAAACCAACCCAGCCAGAGGGAAATCGCAGATCCCAGTGGTCTAAACTTGAGTGCCTGCAAACCTCATCACAGAGGGCTACATCACTCTGTGTCTGCAAGTAAACTTGAAAGGTAGTCTAGGCCACATGGACTACAACTCTTAGGTGACTCCTAGTGCTGAAATAGGTCCAGAGACAGTTGCCTGGTGGGGTTGCAGGGTAGGGCTCCTAGTATACTCAGATGTTAGCTAGGACAGACAAGGGAGGGCTGGCATCAAGCCTCCCCTAACCCCACGCTGCACAACTGACAGTTCCAAAAGAGACCCCTTCCTTCTGCTTAAGAAGAGGAGAGAGAAATGTAAAGAGGACTTTATCTTGTATCTAGGATTCCAGCTTAACCACAGCAGGATAGGGCACTGGTCAGAGTTGTGAGTCCCTCATTCCAGGCCCTAGCTCCCAGATGACATTTCTAGACACACCCTAGGTCAGAGGGAAACCTTGAAGGAAAAGACCCTGTCCTGGCAGCATTCATCACCTGCTAACTGAAGAGCTCTTCGACCCTGAATAACCAGCAGTGAGCCTTTGAAACTTGGTGGTTTCAGGTGAGACTGAGCATATAACAAGTGGTGGTGGCTACAGGGCAAAACTCCATCTGCCTGGGAAAGCAGAAAGAAAACTAAAGGGGTCTTTGCCTTGTACCTTAGGTACCAGCATGACCATGGCAGGGTATAGCACCAAGTGATTTCTTGGCGCCCCATATTCCAGGACTTGACTATTGGATGGTATTTCTGGACATGCCCTGGGCCAGAGGAGTACCCAATGCCCTGAAGGCTGAGTACCAGGCCAGGTAGTGTTCATGACAAGCAAGAGACATTGGGCCTTAAGGGACCATAGGTGGTAGTCTGGTGGTACTCCTTGTGGCCTGAACTGGTGGTGGCTAGAAAATGATGCTCTTCTGCCTTTGAAAAGAGGAGGGAAGAGTGGGAAGAATTGCATTTTGTGATTTAAGTGCCAGCTTAGATGCACTTATAGAACACCAAGTAGACTTCTTAGGTTTTTGGCTCTTGTCCCTGATTCCAAGACAGCACAGCTGGACCAACCCAGAATTTGGGGGACCTTGCCAACCTTAAGGGAAGGAAACAGACATGGCTGACTTTGCCACCTGCTGATTATAAAGCTCTGGGGTCTTGAGTGAACATATGCAGTAGCCAAGGAGTGGTTATAGCATGCCTTGTGTGAGACCTAGTGCTGTGCTGGCTTCAAGTCTGACCCACTGCAGTTACAATGGTGGTGGCCATAGGAGCAATCGTAATACCCCACCTCCAGCTTTAAGTGGTTCAGAAGAAAGAGGGAGAGAGACAGAGAGAGAGATAGAGAGAGAGACAGACACACACACGCACACACACACATACTCACAGAGAGAGAGAGAGAGAGAGAGAGAGAGAGAGAGAGACTCTGTAGGTTTGTTAGAAAGTAAAAGAGAATAAGAGTCTCTGCCTGGTAATCCAGAGAATTCTCCTGGACCTTGTCCAAGATCATCAGGGCAGTACCTCTAAAAGTCTGTAAGAACCACAGCATTACTGGGCCTGAGGTCCCCATTAAAGCAGGTACTAGTTAGATCACAACACCCAAGTCTTTTCAAATATCTGGAAAGCCTTCCCAAAAAGACTGACTACAAATAAGCCTAAACAGTGAGGGCCACAACAAATACCTAACCATTCAGTGTCCAGACACTGAAGAACAGCTACTAGCATTAGCATCAACCAGGAAATCATGACCTCATCAAATGAACCAAGTAAGGCACCTGAGAGAAATAGAGATATGTGACTTTTCAGACAGAGAATTCAAAATAGCTGTGTTGAGGAAACTCAAAAAAATACAACATAACACAGAGAAGGAATTCAGAATTCTCTCAAATAAATTTAATAAAGAGATTGAAATAATTAAAAAATCAAGCAGAAATTCTGGAGCTGAAAAATGTCATTGGTATACTGAAGAATGTGTCTGAGTCCTTTAATAGCAGAATGGATCAAGCAGACGAAAGAATCAGTGAACTTGGAGACAGGTTATTTGAAAATATACAGAGAAGACAAAAAAGAAAAAAAAGAATAACAAATCATGAAGACCATCTACAGAATCTAGAAAATAGCCTCTAGATTCTACAGAATCTAGAAAAGAGCAATTCAGAGTTATTGGCCCTAAAGAGGAGGTAAAAAAGAGATAAGGATAGAAAGTTTATTCAAAGGAATAATAACAAAGAACATCCAAACTTTAGAGAAAGATATCAATATCCAAGTACAAGAAGATCATAGAAGACAAAGCAGATTTAACCCAAAGAAGACTACCTCACGGCAATTAATAATCGAACTCTCAAAGATCAAAGATAAAGAAAGATTCCTAAAAGCAGCAAGAGAAAAGAAACAAGTAACACATAGTGGAGTTCCAATATGTCTGGCATATTGGCAGCAGACTTCTTTGTGGAAAGCACAGAGGACAGGAGGGAGTGGCATAACATATGTAGAGTGCTGAAGGAAAAAAAATTTAATCATAGAATAGTATATCCAGTGAAAATATCCTTCAAACATAAAGGAGAAATAAAGACTTTGACATACAAAAGCTAAGGGATTTAATCAACAATAGATCTGTCCTACAAGAAATGCTAAAGGGAGCACTGCAATCAGAAAGAAAAGGACATCAACAAGCAACAAATAATCACCTGAAGGTACAAAACTCACTGGTAATATTAAGTACACAGAAAAACAAAGAATGTTATTTCACCGCAATGGTGGTATCTAAACTACTCTTATCCTATGTAGAAAGACTAAATGATAAACTAATCAAAAACAATGACTATTACAGCTTTTCAGCACATAGTGGATACAGTAAGATATAAATAGAAACAACAAAAAATTAAAAAGCAGTGTGATAAAAGTAAAGGCATAGAATTTTTATTAGTTTTCTTTGTGTTTGTTTATGCAAATAGTATTAAACTGTTATGAGGTTAAAATAATGGGTTGAGAGATAGTATCTGCAAGTCTAATCATAACTTCAAACAAAAAAACATAAAAACAAAAATATAAAAAGCAGAAAACTAAGTCATATCCGCAGAAAAAACATCTTCACTTGAGGAAGACAGAAAGGAAAGAAACAAAGAAGAGAGGATGATAAAACAATCAGAAAACAAATAAAATGGCAGGAGTAAGTCCTTACTTATCAATAATAACATTGAATGCAAATGGACTAAACTCTCCAAATGAAAGATGCAGAGTCACTAAATGGATGAAAAAACGAGATCCATTGATCTGTTGTCTACAAGAAACACACTTCACTTATAAAGACACATATAGACTGATAACAAAGAGATGGTAAGAGATATTCCATGCCAATGGAAACCAAAAAAGAGCAACAGTAGCTATACTTATCTCAGAAAAAATAGATTTCAAGACAAAACTATATGAAGAGACAGTCCGTATGTGATGATAAAGGGGTCAATTAAGCAAAAAGATATCATAATTGTAAATATATATGAACCAAACACTGGCGTACCCAGATGTATAAAGGGGTTGAATCAGCAAAAAGATATCATAATTGTAAATATATATGAATCAAACACTGGAGCACACATGTATATAAAGGAAATATTATTAGAGCTAAAGACAGAGATAGGCCCCAATATAATAATAACTGCAGACTTCAACACCTCACTTTCAGGACTGGATAGATCTTCTGGACAGAAAATCAACAAAGAAACATCAGACTTAATCTGCTCTACAATAGATTGCACATAATAGATGCACATAATAGATATTTACAGAACATTTCATCCAAGAGCTTCAGAATACAGATTCTTTTCCTCAGCACATGGATCCTTCTCAGGGATAGACCATATGTTAGGTCACAAAACAAGTCTTTAAACCTTCAAAAAACTGAAATCATATCAAGCATCTTCTCTGACCACAATGTAATAAAACTAAAAATTAATAGCAAGAGGAATTTTGGAAACTATACAAACACATGAAAATTAAACTATATGCCCCTAAATGAACAGTGGGTCAATGAAGAAATTAATAAGAAAACTGAAACATTTATTTTATCAAATGATAATGGAAACAAAAAAAAAATACCTATGGGATAAAGCAAAAGCAGTACTCAGAGGAAAATTTACAGCTCTAAGTGCCTACATCAAAAAACAGGGAAAACTCCAAATAAACAATCTAATGATGCATCTTAAAGAACTAGAAAACAAGAGCAAACCAAACCCAAACTAGTAGAAGAAAAGAAACAATAAAGATCACAGCTGAAATAAATGAAAATGAAATGAAAAAAATATACAAAAGATCAATGAAACAGAAAGCTCTTTTTTGAAAAGTTAAACAAAATTGACAAACCTTTGGCCACACTAAGAAAAAAAGGGAAGATCCAAATAAATAAAATCAGAAATGAAAAAGGAGACATTACAACGAAGACTGCAAAAAATCAATTGATAATTAGTGGCTACTATGAGCAACTATATGCCAACAAATTGAAAACACTGGAAGAAATGAACAAGTTCCTGGATACATGCAACCTACCAAGATTGAACCAGGAAGAAATCCTAAACCAATAAAAAGTAACAAAATCAAAGCTATTAAATAAGTCTCCCAGTAAAGAAAAGACAGGGACCCAATGAGTCCACTGCTGAACTCTACCAATCTTAAGGAAACTAATACCAATCTTACTCAAACCATTCTGTAAGAGCAAAGAAGGAGAGAATAACTCCAAATACATTCTATGAGCCCAGTATTACCCCAATACCAAAACCAGACTAAGACACATCAAGAAACGAAAACTACAGGCCAATATCTCTGACAAATATTGATGAAGAAATCCTCAACTAAACACTAGCAAACTGAATTCAACAATATATTAGAAAGAACATTCATCACGACCAAGTGGGATTATCCCTGCAATGCAAAAGTGGTTCAATATATGCAAATAAATCAACATGATACATCATATCAGCAGAATGAAAAATAAAAATCATAATTATTTCAATTGATTCTGAAAAAAATTGATAAAATTCAATTTTTCATGACTTCATGAAAAAAATCCTCAAAAAACTGGGTATTGAAAGAATAATTCATAACAAAAGCTATATATGACAGACCCAAAGTTAGTATCATATTGAAAGGGCAGAAACTGAAATCCTCTTCTCTAAGATCTGGAGCACGGCAAAGATGCCTCCTGTCACCACTATTATTCAGCATATACTGGAAGGCCTATTTAGAGCAATCAGACAAGAGAATGTTATAAAGGGCATTTAAGTGAAAATAAAGAAATTAAATTATCCTTGTTTGCTGATGATATGATCTTGTATTTGGAAAAACCAACTATAAAAACTGTAGAAAAGAAACACAAGAAAACTATTAGAAGTGATAAATGAAGTAAAGTTGCAGGATACAAATTCAATAGACAAAAATCAATAGCATTTCTATATGCCAACAGTGAATAATGTGAAAAAGAAATTTTTGAAAACTAATTACATTTTCAATAGCCACGCATACAATTAAATACATAGGCATTAACCAAAGAAATGAAGGGACTCTATAATGAAAACTACAAAGCACTGATGAAGGAAAATGAAGACTACACCAAAAAAATGGAAAAATATTCCATGTTCATGGGTTAGACGTATAAATATTGTTAAAATGTTCATACTACACAAAGCAATCCACAGATGCAACACAATTCCTATCAAACTACCAATGACCTTCAGAGATAGAAAAAGTAAGCCTAAAATTTCTGTGGAATCTCAAAAGACCCAGAAAATCTAAAACTATCCTAAGCATAAAGAATAAATCTGGAGGAATCACATTACCTGACTTCGAATTATGCTACAGAGCTATAGTAACCAAAACAGCATGGTGCTAGCATGAAAACAGAAACATAGACCAATGGAAAAGAATAGAGAACTCAGAAACAAATCCACACACCTATAGTTAACTCATTTTTGACAAAGATGCTAAGAACATACACTGGGGAAAAGACAGTCCTTCAAAAAATGGTGCTGGGAATACTGAATATATCCACATGCAAAATAATGAAACTAGACCCCTATTTCTCGCCATATACCAAAGTTAAAACAAAGCAAATTAAATACTTAAATCTAAGACCTCAAACTATGAAACCACTACAAGAAAACTTTGGGGGAAACTCTCCAGGATATTTGTCTGGACAAAAATATCTTGAGCAATACCCCACAGGTACAGGTAACCAAAGCAAAAATGGACAAATGAAATCACATCAAGTTGAAAAGGTTCTTCACAGCAAAGATACAATCAGCAAAGTGAATAGACAACCCACTGAATGGGAGAAAATATTTTCAAACTACCTATCTGACAAGGAATTGATAACCAAAATATATAAGGAGCTTAAACAACTATATGGGAAAAATATAATAATCTGATCAAAACATAGGCAAAAGATTTGAGTAGACATTCCTTAAAAGAAGACATACAAACAGCAAACAGGTATACACACTGGTGCTCAATACCACTGATCATTACAGAAATGCAAATCGAAACTACTATGAGATATCATCTCACCTCAGTTAAAATGGCTTGTATCTAAAAGACAAGCAATAACAAATGTTGGCAAGGATGTGGAGAAAAGGAAACCCGTGTATACTGTGTGGGAATGTAAATTAGTGCAGGCACTATGGAGAACAGTTTAGAGGGTCCTCAAAAATCTAAAAATTGAGCTACCACATGATCCAGCAATCCTAATGCTAAGAATATACCCAAAAGAAAAGAAATCAGTATATTAAAAAGATGCCTGCACTCCTGTGTTTGTTGTAGCACTGCTCACCATTGTTAAGATTTGGAAGCAACCTAAATGTCCATCACCAGATGAATGGATAATTAAAATGTAGTACATATACACAATGAAGTGCTATTCAGCCATAAAAAGAATGAGATCTAAGGTTTTGCAACAACATGGATAAAACTGGAGATCATTATGTTAAGTGAAATAAGCCAGGCACATAAAGACAAAAGACAAACATCACATGTTCTCACTTATTTGTGGGATCTAAAAATTAAAAAAAAAATGGAACTCATGAACATACAGAGTAGAAAGATGGTTATCAGAGTCTGGGAAGGGTAGTGGGGGGCTAGGGGATGGTAGACGGTGACAGTTAATGTGTCAAAAAATAGAAAGAATGAATAAGACATAATGTTTGATGGTACAATAGGGTGACTGTAGTTAATAATAACTTAATTGAATATTTTAAAATAAATAATGTAATTGGATTGTTTGTAACTGAAAGGATAAATGCTTGAGTAAATGGATACCCCATTCTCCATGATGGGCTTATTTTACATTGCTTCCCTGTGTCAAAACATCTCATGTACTTTATAACTATATACACCTCCTGCATGTTTGCACTTAAATGTGTCATTTGTTACTTTGGCAGGATAGTTAATAATTATAAATCTATACACTTAAATCAAAGTACTTTTATTTTCACCTATTGTATACATTACAGACTCCACTTACCTAAAAGAGAAGCAGACTGATTATTTCATAAAGGCAAGTACAACAGGAAACTTGTTGAAAATACTTGTAGAATTAAGACTCTAGTTAAGGTTCTGTTTCCTGATACATAGTAAGTAGTATAGTTTTCAAAAAATGTTCGCACTCTGCTGCTATCCTGGCATATTTTAGGACTAGAATCTAAGTGATCTGGTTACAAGTCCAGTGGCCTCTTTATTTACTGACCATGATGTACTTAATACATACACATTTCATAAAATTTTAAATATTTTTTCCACATTTGTCTGACATTGGGAAATGTTTTGTATGAACAAAAATTTCCAGTAGTTCTTCAACTCATATTTGTTTAAATGTCTTAAAATAATACTTTAAAACATTTAATGTAAATCATATTTCCAAAATATGCTAGCGTGCCACTTGACATTTAAGTTTTAATACATTTCAAAAGCACTTTATGACATTTTACATTTACATTTATTACTGTTAGTAGGTTATCTAACTTGTCCAAGTGTAAGCCGAGATCCAGTCAAAACATCTAAGATATCTCAAAATGTTTAATATATTTACACAGTATATGGCATGAAAGGTAATTTAAAAAATGACAAAACATGGCAAGTCAACTAAAGCAAAAATCACATCCCACGGAAATCTATAAGCTCCTGAAATAAATTTGTTGTTGCTGACCATCAATCACTTTTCAGATCATCAGTAACCCATGGTCAAAGCAATGAATAGCATTCTGTTTGCTCAATAAAAATGTAAATATTCTTGATTTCCTAAAACTCCAGCAGTTTGGTTGTGCTTTGTAACTGGTCATTTGAGCAATAGAAAAGTAGATTGATGATGCTATTTTTCAAAGCAAGCCAGTTGAGATACTGATAGAACACAACAGTAAGTACATCTCTAAGTTTTAGAGCAATTCTTTCACTTTAGGATATGACAATTTTGGAATGTTATGATCAAAGCAGATGTACACAAACCTACAGATACATATTCATAGGCCAGAAGCGACACTTAAAAAGGAATCTAATTCAGTCCCCCCAAAAAAACTATTTGGCATTGTGTCTAAATGTATGACTAGTTTTCATTTGCTTAAAGTTGTGTTTCAGCATTTCATATTTCCTCTATAAACAAGTACCAATAATAGATTTTAGAATGAGTAAGAATCACAGTGCAATTAGACAGTTTTGCTTGAACTATCTATTCCTGAAATAGTTGCAAGGGATGAGAGTTTTAGCATTCTGGATAGAAAAGTAAATAGCTTCCCAGCTGGTCTTCTTGCTCATTTATGCATTAATTCAACAAATATTTGTTAAGAGACTTCTTTGTATGTCAGAAACTGTGCAAAACTCAACATAAGATATAAAATAGTTGTATATGCACAGGAGATAGAAAATAGGGAAGACATAGTTATTATTCCTACATATTTCACATCTCTGGATCCTAATCCCATTTAGGTCACTGTACACTCTTTTCAACCAATGTCTCACTGTAAACTTTCAAAACATCAGTCTATACATGCCATGTTCAAGACAGCACCCACCACCATTTTAGCCCATTACAACCTGGCTTCCCCTCATCATTACATTAAAACCATATTCTCAGAGGTGACCAGTAAACCAGATGCCAATTGCTTTTCTCAATACTCTACCTCAGTACTGAATTGAGCAAAGTTGAACGCAATTCCTTCTTGATATTTCTGCTTTGACTTGTATGATAGTATAGCTTTTTATTGTTCTTCAATAATTACTCCATAATTTTTAACCTATAGTTTACCAAGGTTTCTTATTGTCCCTATACTCATTCTACTCCAGATTGGCTCTTGGTGATTCCTGTTTTCAGCCTTTCACAAATGACATAGGCTTTTTTTTTCAAATTATCTTCTGGGCATCTTAATTGACAGGTATTTAAGCTTATTATGTCTCCAACTGAACTAACCACTTTCCTCCTCCCCACTAACTGCATCCTAAATCTGTTCATCCTCTAGTTTGTGGTAATTCTGGTAATTGTGCTATCATTCTCCCAATAACTTACAGGTGAATCTTGGGGGTAGCTGTGGTTCCAAACTCACCCAGAAATCGTATCACTTCTAAGATGGTTTTATCTTTGAACATATTGGTTCTATCTTTGTAATACCTGTTGCATTTTTGTCTTCCTCTCCATTCTTATTAATTCTATGTTCATTATTTCTTGCTTCCAATAACTATAGGTGATTGAATTCCTGTTCATCTTCCTCCCCACTAGATTCTACCTATTGATATCACTGCTCTCCTACACATTAATTTTCCTATTTTCTTATTTCATGATTCAAAAAAATTTAAATTTATCTTCTTCTATCACTTTTCATTCATTAGATAGTAGTTAATTTCTTTCTATGCATTTGGAATAAATGCTTATACTTAATGTCATTCATTCATTCACTTAAACATTTGAAAAACACTGATTTAACATGTTTTGTCTCAACTCCATGTGAAATCAATGTGTCAGTCTCATAAATCTGTAGCTGGTACTAACCATCTTTGTTCTAATTGTCTTGTTTTCTTTAAGACAACTTTTTTCTGGTTAGTTCCTACACTTAATAGTGAATTTCTCACTCCTTTTCAGTCCCTTATTTACAGTGGTTCAAGTTACGTTTTTTGAATTTATGGTGATACATGTTTGGATTTCATAGTGATACACATTCAGTATGCAAAAATACACTTTTGGCTTACAATATCCTCAACATATGATAGGTTTACAGGATGAAACCCCATCTTAACTTGAGGAACACCTGTATTCTCAAAAAAGAAAAAGTATAGTCTCCAAGGTCTCTCAATCATCAATTTGAAGAGTGCATATGTATAACTCCTTGGAATTTATTTCTCTATCTCCTCTCAGACCTGGTCCTATATTTCTTTTTTTCTTTTCTTTTTCTTTTATTGAGACACTGGCTCGCTCTGTCACCCAGGTGGGTGGGCAGTGGTAAGATCTCAGCTCACTGAAACCTCAGCGTCCTGGGCTCAAGCAATTCTCCTGCCTCAGCCTCCTGAGTAGCTGAGACTAGAAGCATGCACCACGACACCTGGGTAATTTTTGTATTTTTGGTAGAGACGGGGTTTTGCCACAGTAGCCATGCTGGTCTCGAGTTCTTGACCTTAGGTGGTCTGCCCACTTCGGGCTCCGAAAGTGCTGGGATTACAGATGTGAGCCACCATGCCTGGCCCCATATTTCTTAATCTCTTTTCAGCATAAGCCTTAAACTTGCCAACTTTATCCAGTCTTTCACACTCATCATGGGCTCCTTCCTGCAGATTATGCCCCAGGTATTAAAAGCAGCTTCATGGCAGTTGTTTTTCAGTCATCAAACATGGATTTCTTGATTCAATTTTCTGTACAAATAAAGTTGCACTTACAGTAACAATTTTCACTTGCTCATTGCCTTCAACCATAAAACCTAAAATTTAAGTTCCCTCCTCAATTCCCTTCCACATAGAACTCCTTCACTTATTCTTAGAGCAATGATTGTTTCCTTCTACTTTGGCTGCTTTTTTTTTTTTTTTTTTCCACTTTAAGTTCCGGGATACATGTGCTGAATGTGCAGGTTTGTTATATAGGCATACATGTGCCATGGCGGTTTCCTGCAACTATCAACCTGTCATCTAGGGTTTAAGCCCCACATGCATTAGGTATTTGTCCTAATGCTCTCCCTCCCTTTTTCCCCACCCCTCAACAGTCCCGAGTATGTGATGTGTTCCCCTCCCTGTGTCCATGAATTCTCATTGTTCAACTCCCATTTATTACTTTGGCTTTTTTATAGCCTCCTTGTTCACATCCAAATTTTGCATTGCATATGAAATCTACTTAAGGTAAAAACATATAAAGTTAAAATATTTACAAATTTTACTTTTAGTAGCGGGAAAAGCAATTCATTTATTCAATTGAAAAAACTAAGGTGAGGTAAAATGAGAAAAAGAAGAAAAATAAGACAAGAATTAATAAATAAATGGCTGCATTTTATGAAGCACTAGTGTACAAATATGTATCTATGAATTTATATTAGTTTGACAATAATTCTTTTCATCTATAAATGAAATGGGAAGACATATCAGAAAATGAGCCTGTAGAAGAGAGGCTTTAATAAGCATCTAAAGAAGTTTACAATGGAACCACATCATACGTACAAGATACTAATAATAGTTTAACTAGATAGGGAGAGGAAGATGATAAGGAAGGGAGAAGGGTAAGAAGAGAACAAAGAGAAAAGATTATTTAGACATTGAAGGTAATTCTATTATTCATTGCACCGAATGAATGTGTATTCCAGATTGAACAGGAAATCAAAGGGGAGAACCTGCCATTGTATCTTATGTCTTAGCTAAACTACCATGTCCTTCACACATGTCGCCTCAGCACATGTGATTCTACATTGAATGTGATTTGAGTGCCTAAAAACGTGTGCATTTAATCCAACTAAGCACTAAACTAGTAGTTTAATAGTCATTAAACACAGGCAAAGAACTTCACCTGGATCTCAAATGAAGAAACAACAACCTCTTTCAATGCTGAAGGAAAAACTGACTACGTTGAACATTCGGAGAGCGTAAGACAGTCTCCAACATGACACATAAGTGCTGCTAAGTATAATAACCCTTCACCAATGTAAGATGCCACTCTACAAGTACTAGAAAAAAAAAAAAAGAGTGTATATTAGTCCATTCTCACACTGCTATAAATAACTCTCTAGTTCCAAACTTTTCCTCATCTTCCTGTCTTCTTCTGATCCCTCCAAATTATTCCAACCTCTGTCCATTACTTATGTCCAAAGTTGCTTCCATATTTTCAGGTATCTTTATAGTAATAACCCACTCCTGGTACCAATTTTCCATATTAGCCCATTCTCCTGCTGCTATAGAGAGCTACCTGACACTGGATATAATGAAAAGGGTCTTAATGAGCTGACCCTTCTTTGGGGCTGTACAGGTTTCTACTTCTGGGGAGGCCTCAGGAAACTTACAATCATAGCGAAAGGCAAAGGGGAAGCAAGCACATGGACAGCAGGAGAGAGAGAGGAAAAAAAGAGAAAGAGAAGGAGAAAGAAAGAGAGAGAGAAAAAGGATAAAGAGAAAGAGAGAGAAAAAGATAAAGAAAGAGAGAGAGAGAGAAACACACAGAGAAACACAGAGAAAGTGAAACACACAGAGAGAAACAGAGAGCATGGACACATGCAAGCGGAAGGTGGTATACACTTTTAAACAACCAGATCTCACGAGAACTCTATGATGAGACAGCACTAGGGGGATGGTCCTCCACCATTAGAAACCACCCCCACAATCTAATCACCTCCCACCAGGCCCCACCTGCAAAATTGGGAATTACAATTCAACATGAGATTTGGGGGGGAACAGAGAGCCAAATCATATCAAAATGTTATAGAATAAATAACAGTAGAGTTAGAATGTTTGCTGAGAATTAAAAAGCATAGGGGGAACCAGCCCCCAGTATTTCAACGTAGGTTCTTTTCTATTTTCCCTAAGTGTCGGCTGGTCTGAGAAATAAAGAGAAAGAGTACAAAGAGAGGAATTTCACAGCTGGGCCTCCAGGGGTGACATCACATATTGGTAGGACTGTGATGACGACCCTGAGTTGCAAAACCAGCAAGTTTTTATTAGGGATTTTAAAAGGGGAGGGTTATACAAACAGGGAGTAGGTCACAAGGATCACATGCTTCAAAGGGCAATATAGATCACAATAAAGGCAAAATTAGAATTACTGATGAGGGTCTATGTCCTGCTGTGTATGTAATATCTTGATAACCACCTTAACAGGAAACAGGGTTCCAGAGCAGAGAACCGGTCCAGCTAGAATTTCCCAATCCCAGTAAGCTTGAGGGTACTGCAGGAGACCAGGGAGCATTTCAGTCCTTATCTTAACTGCATAAGACAGACACTCCCAGAGCGGCCATCTATAGACCTACCCCCAGGAACACATTCCTTCCCTAGAGTTATTCCTTGCTGGGAAAATAATTCAGCGATATTTCTCCTACTCACACATCTGTTTATAGGCTTTCTGCAGGAAGAAAAATATGGCTCTATTCTGTCCGACCTTGCAGGCAGTCAGATCTTATGGTTATCTTCCCTTGTTCCCTGAAAATCACTGTTATTCTGTTCTTTTCAGGGTGCACTGATTTCACATTGTCCAAATCCACATATTTTACAATCAATTTGTGCAATAGTGGTCCTGAGGTGACGTACATTTTCAGCTTACGAAGATAACCGGATTAAGAGATTAAAGACATACATAAGAAAGTATAAGAGTATTAATAGAGAAGTGGTAAATGTCCATGAAATCTTCATAATTTATGTTCAGAGATTGCAGTAAAGACAGGTGTAAGAAATTATAAAAGTATTAATTTTGGGAATTTATAAATGTCCATGAAATCTTCACAATTTATGTTCTTCTGCCTCGGCTCCAACCAGTCCCTCTGTTCAGGGTCCCTGACTTCCCGCAACAAAAAAAAGCAGGTGTCAGAATTTACAAATAACATTTTCAGTCACAGTAAAACAAAATAATTATTTTATAATAACCTTATAACAATTGATATTTTCCATTATGTCAGCAAAACTATAAACAAAATTAATTATTTTTAAATATATCCCATCATGTGAAAAGGATGAAATTAATAGTCTTTACTTTCTTAAGAAAAATGTTTTAAGTGGATTCTCTTTACTAAATACATCCAAAATGAAATTATATTGAAATCTTTATTGCTTTAAATCATTGTTATGGAATCAAAGAGAAAGGTAAAGTCTAAAATCTTAATTTGTGTAGTATTGAAATAAGTAATTAAAACTTCAGAGCATTAAAATGGATGCTATGGTACCAGTAATAAAAATGGTGAGCTATCTATTTATTTTAAGAAGATTCTGGATTCCAAATATTAGTTTGGACAACCTATTATACATTAGAATTAATCAACACTAAAGAATATTGTTTATTTTAAATAGATTATATAAAAATATGACTTGGATAAATTAGGCTGTTCCTCATGCAAAGTGTCTCAATGAACACTATTGTTTAGAGTTTGATAATATTAAAAAGAACCTAAATAATCTTTTATGACACCTTCTATCTTAAAGCACAGAGAGTTATCAGCTAGTTAGCTTTGTTATTGATACTCAGGGTTTTGAACTTCAAAATTAACGAAATGTCTAAGTCAATTCTCTAAGTAACTTAGATTGGGATTATTTTAAAATAAAAGTAAACATCAATATCCACACCTAAACATAGAGTTAAAAAGAACTAACATAAATATTTATGGAGGCTGAAAACATAGAAATTCAGGGTCCAAGTTGAAACAGAAATCATTGGGACTTAATTATGAGGAAGCTGGGACAATGTAGAATTTCTGAGGTAGAGGGAAAGCTGGGTACCGCCAGAGGCGTCTGTTTCCCTTTGTGTTTTACTTTTAGGTTGGTGGTATGTGAAAAGATAAATGATCCTCAGAAGTATTAAAGAAGGGAATACATGCTTTTGATTGCTTATCAAACCTATATTTTCCATCTGTCTGAATTCTTCTATCTTTCCTTTTAATTCAAACAGATAATATATTGTATTGCTTTAATATAAACAAACAGAAAAGATCCTTCCTGGAACAACAGCATTTTGCATACATGAATGATGTCATTTGTGTCTTACTGTATGTGAATGGTGCCTCTGGTATATCACATTATTGTCTGCCAGTATTCCATGGTGTATCCTGTGGGCAGATTATATGTCCATGCTTTGGTGAATGTTGGTCGTTTGAATTTCCTTGTCCAATAAAATACAACCTGAAGTTCCTGTATTATTTCTGGTTAAAAGCTTTAGGAGTTGGGTTATGCTTCACTGTTTCCTTTTTCTTGTTTCCCTCACCAGAAATTGATAACATGAGATATTTCTTTAGCCTAGAACCTGGCAGGAAGGTGACATGTAGCAGGGCAGTAGCTGGTCAGCAGTACTCATACAGCATGAGAAAGAAACAAAATATTGTTACAATAATCTGCCCTGATTTAGGGTGCATTTGTCACTGCAGAATTATCTGGACCATCCTGAGGAATGTGGGGCCTTGGAAGTTACGCAGTCCACGAATTAAACAACTGTGTATGGTAGCCCAGGCACTGTATTTAACGTTCTTCCAAAGATTCTTCAAAAACACTAAAATATCTGCCAAACATGAATAAATATGGATTTTTGTCAACCACGAGAGAAAACTGTTTTAATTTCTATTTTAATTTGACTTTCCAATCTAACTTAATAAATCATCTACTCATGATACATAAGACCACAGGCAGGTTCTCCCCACTCCCCAATATCATAGAAACCATTATACACAAATTTGTCACTTTTTTTTAAAACAAGTACATACTTTCAGCTTTTCTTTCCTGACTGCAAAGGATGAAAGCACAGATGTTTTGTCAATTATTTTAAGGTCTTTTTAAAAACTATAAAATCATTTTAATATCAAACTAACTGTTTAAAGTGTGTAAGTATTCAGAACTAAGAACTATGTCTAGTGTCTTTCATAGCAGCACTTACATGTTTGCACATAATAACAACAGATTACCGGATGCTTGCTCCATTAAATTTAAAACTTCCTTTGGGAGAGTAATTGCTTCTACAATAAAACAATCACCCAAATTCAATATCAAAAAAAACATAGTGGTCCCTTAGATATTCTAAGCCTATTCCAAATGAGATATGAAAATATGAAATAATTTATCACATCTTCATAGATACACAGAAATCTAGTCACGTACTTGTTTGTAAAATTGAAACCAAAAGCGTCTGTATTTGTCAGACTGTACTGCAAACTTGATCTGTAGGGACAAGACACAATGCAATTTTTTATTGAATACTTAACACTAGAGTTTCAAAGAAATCATTAATTACCAAAAGATAATACCATTTCAACCTCCAATAAAAAGAATTTATTTACTTCTACTTCCAACATGGAGAAGCTCCTTTTACCTCTTCTACTTTCTAGAGAATCTGTCCCACACAGCGGTGCCCACTCATGCTAGCAAACTCTTTATTTCCTTCTGCAGAAAACTTAACCAGTAGAGTCAGAGTGATAATGAGCCCAGGCAATAACAATCACTTCTAGTCTGTCCTATGTTAATCCAGAGTTCTCTCTGCTCATTACACCCTGACTCTTTTCTGCTCTTTACCAGGCTCAGACATTTTTCACTCTTAGAACCAGACACTGTGGATAGATTTGCTCTGATTTTCACTGCCTCATGATCTTAATGCCACCTGCAACTCACCAAATAGTGATATCAATTAAGTTAAATTTTAAAAATGCTTATTATATACTTTGCAAGTGTAAGTCATTATTTATACTTTGCAGAAGGTATACTGTTTATAACAATTTATGAAAAATATATATAATCTGATGTTGAAAATATTATATATGTTACAAGTCCCTGAAGTGGAATTTAGGCAAACTCTTGTGCAATTTCAGAGAATAGCAAGGTTGCATTTTGTTCGAGAGTGAGAAGACATTTGATGTAATCTTGGAGTATAGGTGGTATCTACAAGGAAGCGATTACAGGAAAGGAGTAAAGAAGTCCATTCAGGGATGACAGCACAAGCAAAGGAATGCAAATGCAAATGCAAGAAAAGAAGAAAAACAAAAAACTAGTCACTAACAATAAAGTGACCAGTTTTTCTCTACCTCTATATGTAGGAGACTAGTAACAAAAATGTTTGAAATGGTAGCACAAGGCTGTGATGTGGAAGGTCTTACATATTAAACTGTGAGTTTCATATTCAACTTAGTTGGCAGTGGTAAGAAATAAAGATTTTTGATAAGAATTCTGTTCTTACAGTATTAAATTGGCCTCAGAATGGATCAGTGGCAGAAATGATTAAAGAGAAAGAGTCCATTAAATAAAAGTTCCAGAAAGAGTTAGTAAGACCCTCAAATAGGATGCTGGTGGTAGGAATAAAGATAAGTAAGTGACATCATGAAAACAGAGCCAATAAAAGTGAACAATTAATTGGTTGTGAAGAGAGAAAGTAAAGTAAGACTTAATCATGAAAAAAAAGATTGTCTCCCAAAACATCATTTGCCCACTGGGAACCATACATGCCATGTGAATATAATACAGCCTCAAATAACACCAAGTACTCAGTATTTCCAATTCACAATTTTAAATAATATTTAAACCAAGCCTCTACTCAGTTTTGCAATTTTAAAGGACATAATAACACTAAAACATACGTAGCAGAGGAGAGAAAAATAAGCAACATGAGAGGTTTAAACTTTCAGAAATCTAACAGTCTACATAAAACACCTAAGAAATAAAATGAGATATGTAAGAGATACTATTATTTTAACCATTTACTAATGACCAAATTAGCCATCTGTGGTTACATGGAGGCACAGAATCTGATAAGACTAGGTTTAAAGATGCTAATAACACTATTCTAACAGCAAAGAGAGCAGTGATAGATAGTCCTTGGCACGATCTGGCAATACAAATATGCAAAATATCTCTCTGTGATACTCCTATTACACTACTTATAAAAAGCAAGTATCTGAGTGAAAGTGTATAGGATACTTTTGGACACTTATGTCAAATATATATGAACAATTATATTTGTAATGGGATTGGCTGGTTACCTCCTATTGTCACTGGAAAAAGTAGAGAAAGAAAAGCTCAGGAATTGGATTTCCTGGTTTAAGCACCACAGAAACAGCCTGAAGGCATCTGTGTGTTCCCACAAGAAGACTTTTATTTCCAGTAGCTGCAGAATTGAAACCGTTAAAAATCAAATGCAGAATATCCTCCTCGAGCTGGCTTAATGATAAAGCAAGTGTACTCCCAGCTTTTTCAGGGTGTCTACTGTTACAGTGAGGGCACTGATTGGGAAGACATGGAATTTTGTAAAATTTGGGGTCATGTGGGAATGGCCTGATGCAGCCAGGGTTACTGAGTTCTTAAATTCTGATGAGTCCTCTTTGCCAGTGGCAGAGGCCTCCCTGCCATGAAAGCTGCCTCTCCATCCCCATCTGAGGGAATTAGCCCTACACTGCCTGTGGAGACTGTAATGGTCTCCTATGAGACAACTGCCTTGCAAGTTGATGCCGAGCCTCCTCAGGACACTTCCCCACTATCCCTCTTTACTTCTAGACCTATAACTAGACAACGTACAAATTGTGACTCCTTAGGAGGTGTCCTATATTCCAAAAGACCTACTTGAGTTTTCTAAATGTATACAGACAGAAATCCTGGAAACATGTGTGGGAATGGATACTAAGAGTATAGTATAACTCTGAATATAAAGTTAAGTCAGGCTGAATGTGTTGATATGAGCTCAAAAGGAGAGATTTTGTACTAAATGTTGTAATTTGAGGAGTTGGAAAAGGGTTCTAACAGTTTGTATGCTTAGTTGGTTGAAATATGTGTCAAAAGATGATCTATCATGAGCTAATTGGTGATGCCAGACTTGCCTTGGTTTAATGGAGAGAAGAGGATTTAAAAACTTAGAGAAATTGGAATATTAGAGTGAATTTGTCATTAAAGTCTTAATGTCATTTGAGTAGAACCCACAACGGGAGAGTCTGGAAGACATAACCTTTCACAGATACTTTGAAAAGTAAATATGCGAGGGGAGTCTCAGCATCTTTCAAAGCTCTTTGATTTCACTTATCCATAGGCCAGACCTTACAGTGGAAACTATGGCTACTGAATTAGGAAACCTAAATGCAATGGAAGTAACCAGTCCCAGCATGGCAGGGGTGATACACAGCACTCAACCACCAAAGGCAAAATGGGAAGGGTTATGACAATGCACAGCAGAGCTGAAGCAGCCATCAAAATAATCTGAGTCGAGAAGGACTATGACATTGGCTAGTTGATAGTGTTTCTAAAAGTAAAATAGATAAAAAAAAAACTAAGTTCCGATTCAAGTGAATAGATGTCAAGCCTGAATCATAAAAACAGAGAGTCATGCTCTCTCAATCAATTCCCAGACTTGAGGCAGTAAATAGACCCAGAACTCCTTAAATGAGGGGAGGGTGGGTACCCTTGAGGAAGGAACTCCAAACACTGCCAAAAATTTACACTGTTAATCTTTCTGTCACCCTTCCTGAAAGGAATCTTTATCTTTTTACCAGGGTAAGAGTGCACTGGGAAAAATGAATAATCAGATCATCCAGGGACTACTGGATACTGGCTTTGAATTGATACTAATTTCAGGAGACCACACGGCTGTGGTCTACCAGTCAGAGTAGGGGCTTATGGATATCAGCAAATAGAGTTCTCACTCAATTTTGTCCCGTAGCTGGTCCACTGGATCCCTGATCCCATCCTTTGGTTATTTCCCCAGTTCAGGAATACATACTTGCAACAGATATACTCAGCTGGTGGCAGAATCCCAGTAGTTCCCTTATCTGTTGAGTGAGATCTATTACAGTGGGAAAGGGCAAATGGAAGCTACTAGAATTGTCTCTACCTAGGAAAATTGTAAACCAGAAGCAATACTACATTCTCAGAGGGACTGCAGCAGTCAGTGCCATCACTGAGAACTTGAAAGATGCAGGGATGGTGATTCCAACCATATCTGCAATCGACTTGATTATTTGACCTATGCGGGAGACAGACAGATCCTAGAGAATGACAGTAGATTATCGTATGCTTATTCAGGTAGTGACTCCAATTGCAGCTGCTGCAGATGTGGTTTCATTTTATACCTGATATGCAGCTATTGATTTGTCAAATGCCTTTGTCTAAATCCCTATCAATATGGGCCACCAGAAGCAATGTGCTTTCAGCTGGCAAGGCTAGCAATATGCCTTCACTGTCCTACTGCAGAGATATATCATCTCTTCAGCCTAATGTAATAATTTAGTTCACAAGGATTTAATTACCTTTCCTTTCCACAACATATCACATTGGTCCATTACACTGATGACACTATGCTGATTGGTCCTAGTGAGCAAGAAGTAGCAACTACTTTAGACTTCTTGGTAAGACATTTCTGTGTCAGAGTGATAAATAAATCTGACAAAAATTCAGGGACCTTTTTTTCTGCCAGTGGTTTGGAGCATATCAAGATATCCCTTCTAAGGAGAAGGGTAGATTGTTACATCTGACCCCTCCTGCAACCAGGAAAAAAAAAAAGACACACAGACATACTGCTTTGTGGTCTTCTTTGGATTTGGAAGAAAGCACACTCCTATTTGTGTTACTCTCACCCATTTACTCTCGCCCAAGTGACCAGAAAAACACTAGTTTTGAGTGGAGCCGAGAATAAGAGAAGGCTCTACAACAGATCCAGACTGCTGTGCAAGCTGCTCTTCCACTATGAGCCATACAATTAAGCAGATCCAATGGTGCTTAAAGTGTCAGTGGTAGTGGTAGTGGAAACTGTTTAGAGCCTTTGGCAAGTTCCTACAGGTGAAGGATAGCACAGGTCCCTACAGGTCTGTAGTATAGGCCCTTTGGATTTTGGAGCAAAACCATTGCATCATCTAAAAACAATTAGTCCCCTTTTTGAAACAGCTCCTGACCTAATATTGGGACTTAGTAGAGACTGAACACTTAAACACAGACCACCAAGTTACCATGCGATTTGAGATGCTCATAATAAACTTGGTCGTTAACTAACCTATGAAGCCATAAAGCTGGGCATGCAAACAACACTCCATCATCAAATGGAAGTGATAAATACATTATCCAGCCCAAGCAGAACCTGAATGCATAAGTAAGTTCCATAAAGAAACGGCTCAAATACCCATGATCCCCACTCCTGCTCCATGGCCTTCTCTCTCCTGTCTGCACCTGTGGCCTCATGGGTAGGGAGTCCCTACATTTGGTTGAAAGAAAAGAAAAGCCTGGTACCTGATTTATACAGATGGTCCTGTATGCAGGCACCACTCAAAAGTAGACAGCTACAGAACTAAAGCTCCTTTCTGAAACATCCCTGAAACACTGGTGAAGGGAAATCCTCCCAGTGAGAAGAACTTTGGGCAGTGAACCTCATTATTCATGTTGCTTAGAAGGAGAAATGACCAGACTTCCAATTCTGTAGCATAATGCATGGGCTACAGCCAATGGTGGCTAGATGATTAGGAACTTGGAAGGAAGATAATAGGGAAATTGGTGACAGGGAAATCTAAGGAAGATGCATATGGATAGACCTCTCTGAATGGGTAAAAATAAGTAAATATAGGCCGGGCATGGTGGCTCGTGTCTGTAATCCTAGCACTTTGGGAGGCGGAGGCAGGCAGATTGCTTGAGGTCAGGAGTTCTAAACCAGCCTGGCTAACATGATGAAACCCTGTCTCTACTAAAAATACAAAAAAAAAAAAAAAAAAAAAGTCAGTCATGGTGGGGGGCGCCTGTAATCCCAGCTACTTGGGAGGCTGAGGCTGGAGAATTGCTGGAACCCGTGAGGCGGAATTTGTAGTGAGCCGAGAGCACTCCGCTGCATTGCACTGAGTGACAGAGAGAGATTCCATGTTAAAAAAAAAAGAAAAAAAGTGAAGATATTTGTGTCCCAGGTGAATGCACACCAAAGGATGACCTTCACAGAGGAGGACTTTAATAATCAAGTGGATAGGATGACCTGTTCTGTAGACACCAGTCAGACTTTTTCCCCAGCCACCTTGTCATTAACCAATGAGCTAAGGAACAAAGCGACCACGATGGCAGAATGGAGGTTATACATGGACTCAGCAACATGGACTTCTATTCACCAAGGCATACTTGGCTATCGTTACCTTTGAGTTCCCAATATTCCAGCAGTTGAGACAAACACTGAGTCCCCAATATGGACCTTTCCTCAGGGTGATCAGCCAATTACCTGGTGTCAGGTTGATTACATTGAATCACTTCTATCATGGAAGAGGAAGACTTTTGTTCTCACAGTAATAGTACACTGTAGATACATATTTGCATTCCTTACATGCAATACTTCTGCCAAAACTTCTGTGGATTTACAGAATGCCTCATCCACCATCATAGTATTCTACACAGCATTGCTTCTGACAAAAACTCACTCAGCAAAGGAGGTGCGGCAATGGGTCTATGCTCAGGAAATTCACTGGTCTTAACATGTTCCCCATCATCCAGGGGCAGCTGGCTTGACAGAATAGTAGCAGGGCATATTGAAGATCCAGTTATAGTGCCAGCAAAGTAGCAATATCTTACAGGGTTGGGGAAGGTTTTCCAGAGGCTGTATATATTTTGAATCAGTATCCAATATAAGGAATGGCTTCTCCAGTAGCCATAATTCACAGGCCTAGGAATCAAGGGAAGAAAACAGAAGTAGCACCACTATTTTCCCAGTGACCGAGTAGGAAAATATTTGTTTCTGGTTCCTGCAACCTTATGTTCTTCTGGCCTAAGGGTCTTAATTGTAAAGAGAGGAATACTTCCACCAATATACGTAACGATGCTTCCATTGAACTGAGAGTTAAGACTACCGCCTGGCCACTTTGTGCTTCTCATGCCTCTGACTAAATAAAGAAGTGAGTTACTGTGCTGGCTAGAGGGATTGATCCTGACTACCAAGAGAAAACTGAAGCAGTACTCCACAATGAAGGTAAGGAAACGTGTATCTGGAATACAGGAGATCCTTTAGGGTGTCTCTTAGTATTACCATTCCCTGTGATTAAGGTCAGTGGAAAACAACATTAACCTAATCCAGGCAGGACTAATAATGGTCCAGACCATTCATGAATGAAGGCTTCTATCACCCTACCATGTGTGAAAGGAAATTACATTTTGAGACTCCAAACTCATTTAGCCAAAGGGAAAAGTCAAGCTGGGAATTGGGTCACACAAATATGCCTCCCCCTTTTAATTCCTAAATAAGATGGCTACAATATAAAAAAAACCACATGCCTCCCCCATATTTTGTCCACAAAGAAATTCCTAGTAAGCTGTTAAAGTTTCACCATGGCAATGCAAATTGATAGCTTATCTTTACAGGTGCAGTCGCCTCCAGCCCACCAGACACAAATGCACATCTGATTGTTCCCCTGGTCCAATTTGTGTTATCTTATATAAAATGCAGATTCCCTGCATTTTCCTCTACCCCATTCGTTTGTCATCTTCTGTAAAAAATGCAGATTCACTGAGTCAGACAAAGATATGAATGACTATTTTTCTCTACCCCTCTCTTACATGAAAATTGTGTACTTCTCAATATCCCACCCTTTCCCCTTTAAATTTGGAGCCTTCAAAATCATCTTCAGAAAAAGGCACAGACCTGTCTCCCTGGTGCCCATCCTTAATTCTGGCAAATAAATCTCCTAAAATGATTAAGACTTGTCTCATAATTTTCCTCGACTGACACATGTAAAGAACCATGACCACTTGAGGTGCTTGCTAAAGACAAATGTAATAGAAGAAGGTAGTTGTAAATACCAGCTATGGCCATGTGGCCAGCTACAGAGAAATGAGAACTAGTTGTCATGAGTGTTTTCACCTTATTTTGTAATAAATTTGTGTGTGTGTGTGTACAGACAGATGGATAAAGCAAGTATTTTCATTTTCTTCCCTCTATTACTCTCTTATCATGTAAAATAAGATGTGTTGATATTACATCATAGTGTGTAAGTTACAGAACATCAAGGAGAAGAGTTAACATCATTCCAGGACTTATTCCCCTCTTCTAACATATTAGTGTGTTTCTGGTTGTACACAGAGTAACTGTATCATGTTAGGAGGAAACATGACCTTGTTATTGTCTTTATTTGGAGATTAAGCATGGTTTAGGGAGATGCATATGGATGCCAAGTTGACAATGTGTAGATTTGTGATGGTTAATTTTACGTGTCCACTTTACTGAGCCATGGAATACCTAGACGTTTGACCACATGTTAGTCTGGGTGTGTTTGTGAAGGTATTTCTCAATGAGATAAACATTTGAATCAGTAGACCGAGTGAAGCTCCCCGCTCCCTAATATGGGTGGGGTGATCTAATCAGTTGAAGATCTGAACCAACAAAAAGTCTGAGTAAGAAGGAACTACTCCTGCCTTACTGATTGAGCTAGGACACTGATCTTTTTTTACCTTTGAGCTCAGACGGAAATATCAGCTCTTCTTGCGGCTTGAGCCTGCTGGCTTTCAGACTGGAATTTACAATATAGGCTGTCCTGGGTCTGCAGCTTGCTGACTGCAGATTTTAGATTTCTCAGCCTCCGTAATTACATGAGCCAATCAATATCTTATAATGTCTCTCTGTCTCTGTCTCTCTCTCTCTCTCAACAGAAGGTATATTAACCATGGACTTAGGAAACTCAGGGGTTGAAATACATAATTGAATATTTATGTGTACTGTTAAGTAGCAATGTTATTTCAGGTATATATTGACTCTTCCAGTAAATTATACCAAAACAAAACAATAATCACAAAAATAACCTCTGGAAATTCATTATATACCCATAGTGCTTAAAACAGGTAATATCTGGAAGCCATAGAATTTACTATTCCAACATTTGGAAACTTTAGTAAGAATATAAGTTATTTCATAAAGACAAATGTTCAGGATAACAATAAAATGAACTTCTTGATCTTCATGGTGACATGTTTGTGACAACATAAAGTTAAACTTACTAAGATTGAAGCACTTAATGAAAACACTAAAACTTAATCGTTTCTCTTTAAATTAAAGGTTACTGCACAGATGCTGAGGCATTCAGATCCCCCTACAACAGATATATGACTTTTTATACCTCAAAAATAAGCTCTACTCTTCTTCAATAGAAAAATGTACTTCTTTTTTTTTTTTTTTTTTTTTTTTGCTCTGTCGCCCGGGCTGGAGTGCAGTGGCCGGATCTCAGCTCACTGCAAGCTCCGCCTCCCAGGTTTACGCCATTCTCCTGCCTCAGCCTCCCGAGTAGCTGGGACTACAGGCGCCCGCCACCTCGCCCGGCTAGCTTTTTGTATTTTTTAGTAGAGACGGGGTTTCACCGTGTTAGCCAGGATGGTCTCGATCTCCTGACCTCGTGATCCGTCCGTCTCGGCCTCCCAAAGTGCTGGGATTACAGGCTTGAGCCACCGCGCCCGGCCGAAAAATGTACTTCTTAAGCAAGAATGGTGGCACCTCTAAAAGTTGTTGTGCTAAATATTAACCACAGAGTTGGTTTTCTTCTTAAATTAAATTACTAATTTTTTCATTTAATATAAGTTCTTCACCTTTAACCAAAGAAGTACATTTCAAATGTGTATGAGAATAGGGATACATTTTCAAACACTGGAATACCTATATTGAAACTACTCCCTATTTAGTCCCTTTCTCAAATAGAAGAAAATATTAAACTGACATTAAAAAGAGGTTAAGAGTAAGACAAGCAATGTTCTTAAATTGTAAAATGTGCAGATGACCTTTTCTCCGTCATATAACTTAAAATATCAAGCATACAGCATTTATGTTAATGCCAGAGTAACTAAAAACTATATGGAAGCAAATTTGTCTGTGTTGTAACTGCATAAATGTAGTTTCAGCTATAACATTTACCTGCTAATGAATAAATTTTATTAATAAATATTTTTCATTGTATCTCTGATATTCACTAAACAATCTACTGACCAATCGAATCAGGGTTGTTTTAAATTGAGATCAATAGCTCTGTTAATCAAGGTAAATTATTACAGATAAGATATAGCGTGTTCATATTAATCTGCCTAATGTTGATTTTATGAAATTATATTTTTGGGGAAATTTTGTTAAGTATATTTACTTCTATCTAAAATTTTAATAATTATTCTTCAATAGGAAATCTGCTTCAGGTATGGTCATTTACTGCACAGGTCCCTTTCCTTCCTGCATTCTGATCAGATTCTGGATCAAACCCACTTCTGATTTAAAACACTATTTAGTAACTTCAGTCTTAACATGAACACTCCCTTGACTCTGACCAGGATTGTTTTAATTTCCCAAGCTCATTCTTCTATATCCATTTACAGAGCTGATAAAATAACTTCACATTTGTATTACAGTATGAGGTTGGAGCCTGTGAAAACATAACCTTACATGGCAAAAGGGACTTTGCAGATATAATTAAGGTTACAGACCTTAATATAGAGAGATCATTCCGGATCATCCAGCTTAGTTGGCCTAGTCTATTCACATGAACCCTTATGAGCAGAGAACTGCTTCAAACCAGAAGCAGAAGAGAGATGGAGTAGAAGAGGTGGCTTCATTTACCTCTCAAAGGGAGAGGTGGCTGCAGGGGCAGTTGAGAATCTGCAAGTGTGAAAAGGATGTGTGTGGTGTTGCTGGCTCTGGGATGTAGGAATCCACATGCAAGGGCCTGGGAGTCCTCGAGGAGCTAAAACTGGTCCCTGGATGACAACCAGCAGGTTCACAGGACCTCAGTCCTACAACCACAGGGAACTAATTCTACCAACAAGTCAAATGAGCTTGGAAGCAGATTCTTCCCAGAACTTCTTAGTAAGACCAAGACAGATGACGCTAAGTTTCAGCCTTATAAAGCTCAGAACAATGATGTCAGTCAAGTCTACCTGGATCTGGGGTAAAGAGACTGTTGGCTAATAAATTTGTATTTCAAGTTGCTAAATTGGTGATTATTTGTTATGCAACTGTAACAAACTAATATACAGAATTACCATATTTTTGTATTTAGCAATATTCATTACGTGTCATGAAGTTTACTGACAGACATACAGGTATTTGGGAAGAGCATAACTGTACTCTTTTTCAGTGAGTAAGATGGGTCTCAGAAAAACAGAATGACTTCTGGGAGATTCTGTACAGCTACGGCAAAGGAACAGAATCCATTTTTGGGGGGATTTTGGTTTGAGGTTCTTCCACTCTATAACGGAAAAGAGAACCTGATTTAGTATTGTAAACATAGAACATTAGAGGTTAGAATTTTCCTTTCTTTCCCCAATATTGCCTTTCTTGATGTTTTAAAAGAATCATTAATTAATGGTTACATACTCTATTTTTAAGATAAGAAAAAAATTGATCTCTAATTATCTCTTAGCTATTGCAAAAAAAAAAAAAAAAAACCCACATAATATAGAAGCTTCCAAGTGTTGGAATTCCTGAGAAAATGTATAGAAAAGTGTTATACAATATAATCTTTATTTTACCTAAATCATACAGACAGCTAGGTTGGTTTCTTTACATAACCATCTAATTTATATATTCAGATGAATGTGTTCTAAAATATGAATAAAGTATGCATATTTTAGTCAATTGAACTAATTGAGATGGTTCTGGCATCTTTCATCTGATATAATTTCATTATTGTGTCTTGAACAGTCTAGAGGGCACAAATGAGGGTTGTTTTTGAAGGTGTAACCAGTCATTTCACAAAAATACAGTGAGTTAAATGTTCACAAAATCTGACTAAACAGAAGCATAATAGTAGTCAATGTAGTGCTATAAATGTTAGAGTTTTATTATACAAGCAGTAAAATGTTTTTAAAGGTGGGGGAAGGGGAAAATGCTGGACAAAGGCACAAGGTTTCAGTTAGACACAGGGAATACATTTTTGAGATCTCTTACACAGCACAGTGAGTACAGTCACTAATAACGTAATGCACATTTTTAAATTTCTAAGAAAGATTTGAAACGTTTGAATCATAAAAATATGCTAATTATGTGAGGTGATGGATATGTTGATGAACTTGATTTAATCATTTCATAATGTAGAAATATACCAAAACATCACATTGTACCTCACAAGTATATATAATTATTATTTGCCAACTTAAAGATAAAATTAAAAAATTGTAAAGGGTACATAGAAATATACACAGGGGAAGAAAATGAAAATAAAAATTCATTAATTATTGTTTAAGGAAAAAGACTAGACATATTTTCCCAGTATAAGAAAATTTAGATGTATCAGTGACCTAATAGTTTCCATCAAAGCCTGATCTTTTTCTTTTTTTTTGAGACAGAGTTTAGCTCTTGTTGCCCAGGCTGGAGTGCAATGGTACGATCTCGGCTTACCGCAACCTCCGCCTACTGGGTTTGAGCGATTCTGCTGCCTCAGCCTCCTGAGTACCTAGGAATACAGGTAGGTGCCACCACACTTGGCTAATTTTGTATTTTCAGTAGAGAAGGGGTTTCTCCATGTTGGTCAGGCTGGTCTTGAACTCCCAACGTCAGGTGATCTGCCTGCCTCAGCCTCCCAAAGTGCTGGGATTACAGGCATCAGCTACCATGCCCAGCCATATTTTTCATGTTATATTGGTACATTACATTTAACTACAGCTTTATCAATTTAATGAAATAATAAATATCAAAATGGAAACATACTCCCTATTCATAATGTGTATTTTTCTTCTAAAAAGAAACAAGCAAAGCTTTTGTAGGAGAATAGAATAGAAATTTTATACTTTAAAAATTTTCACAATAAAATATTCCAATTACATTTCAGGATTTATATGTATATAATAACTGAAGTTAGTATGTTTAAATCATGGGTTTATGTAATTTTTCATTCAGTGTTTAATTTTACAAGCTTTATTAAAACAAAAAGCAATGGTATAACTTTCTGACACACCAAATTAAAATTCACTAGGTGAAGTTTGCTTTTTTTTTTTTTTTTTGAGAAGGAGTTTTGCTCTTGTCATCCAGGCTGGAGTACAGTGGCACAATCTCGGCTCACTGTAACCTCCGTCTCCCAGGTTCAAGCAATTCTCCTGCCTCACTCTCCCAAATAGCTGGGATTACAGGTGCCCACCACCATGCCTGGCTAACTTTGTGTATTTTTAGTAGAGATGGGGTCTCGCCATGTTGGGCAGGCTGGTTTCGAACTCCCGACATCAGGTGATCCTCCCGCCTCAGCCTCCCAAAGTGCTGGGATTACGGGAGTGAGCCACTGCACACCAGGCCGAAGTTTGCCATATTCTTAGGAAGTATCAGTGTTTACTTTAATTGGCCATATTGGAATTTCTGATGGGGCCAGGAGTGGAAGTTTAATTTTGATCACATGCAGTGTTGCTTCATAAATAAAAGTTGTTCTCATAGTGGAAAGAGTCCACACAATCTAATGAAATTCTACATGGCACAATCAATTACATTTAGGTATAAATAAATACCATTTTATTAGATATCAATTATTCCCAGAAGTTTTAAGGAAAAAAAATGTTAGGTAACTATGTGTTTTTACTCCTTGGAGCTCTATTACTGAGATTTGTATTTAACAAACATTCATCAAATACCAATTATGCTTGAAATTTGGTTGAAAGTAATGTAGATTACTTATTTAAAATACGCATATTGTAATTTTTTAGAAAGTGATTCATGTTGTGTTCAGAAAACGTTTCAAAGGCATCTCTTTGCTTTTATATTAATAACCATTTTGAAAATACAGGTTGAATAATGACAAGGAGTAATTTCTTTATACTGAATAAAATTGGAGGAATGGATTTTTTCTTTTTGGTTAAACTATTATCAAATCATAATTTGATGGACCAGAATTACATTTCTAATCAGTTATTTAATGCTTCTCAAGCACTCTGAAAAAAGCTGTGATATACCAAAGCTATATGTTGATATTGATCTTATCAGAAGATATAAGCATTGACTTTTCATGAAGAATACTGTACGTAAGAGATATTTAAAGCAGCTATCTGACTGACAGAGTTATAGGTATACAATATATACAGTATATTAATTAAACTCAGTCTTTCTTTTTGTATGCTAGAGTTCATTAGCTTAAAATTTTTACTAGGTATAACAGAGGTGACTCTTTATTACCTGTGCCTATTGCGTTTCTTAGAATGATTATTAGATGATAATGACTCTTTTTACTAGTACAATCTCTCAAGTCACCAGGAAAGCATCATGATAGCATCATGAAATACGAGGCAGAAGTTTTAACAGAAGAGAATTCATAGGATAAGAGTAATAAAAGAAAATGCTGCTCAAGGATGGTTTTAATTATCAATCATAGAATTCCCTGTCTTTGTCTCATATGCGAAGAAAAAGACATCGAGTTGGCTCTCCTTCTTATTGCCCTCTTACTGTAGAGGGACAAAAATGGGCAATGAAAAGAAGTAATCATTAAGACCATTCTCATTGTTGGCTTTAAGAATTCTTTAGTTGTGCAGCCAAACTGAAGTAAAGGATAAAAAGTATTAAGTAAATGTTGAATCCTCGATCAAAGCAAGATGAAAAGTCTAATTCTGCACATTACTGAACACATAGAATCTTCCCTTAGTAGAAACCAGAGATAATAACAATAATTTATTTTTGCTCCTCTATGCATTTCAATGTTAGATGTGTAATATTTTCCCTTTCTGTTCAAGTATCTAAAATTACTAATATAAAATATTTAATATGTAATTTATCAAGAATATTAGTTTTTACTTGCAATGGTTTTACTGTAATCAACTTTTTCACATAAATAATTTGTATTATAAAATGCTAAAAGGATAGAGCTGCTGCAGAAATGAATTTTATCTCCATCTGTTAATATAAACTCTATTATTATTTTTATTCTCTAATTCTAAAATCCTTGGGAGAAACAACCCTAAACAATGTATTAGTATAACTTTTCTCTGCTTCCCTTGTCAGAAATTGCACTTCATGAAACACAAACTTTGTACAGGAGTATAATCTCCAAATAAAGCCTGATTCTTGGCATCCTGTTTCTCAATCATTATGGCCATTAATTTTAAAGGTTACTTATGTCCCCAGGCATGTTACTTAACATTTCTGGATTTTCTCTTCCCACATCACACATGGAAATAATAACATCTACCTCTTGAAGTTACTGTATGTAAAGCATTAAGCATAATGCATGACACATAATAAGCATGCGATAAATTCCATTTATTAATAAAAATGCTAAATATGATTACATAATATAAAAGTATGATATAATTACTATATGATGCATACTTAATACTGAATGAAAATAATATAAAATAATCATATACTATTACCAGTATAAATTATAGAAATTTTTATAATGATGCCACAAAGTTAGATTCATTATATTAATTAAAGTGAAAATAAAATAATTATTTTATTTTTAGCATAAAATTTTCATGTAATAATAATTTCATTGTCTAGATGTTTCAGGTTATTTATTGTTTGTCAGGAACTCTGAAGCATCTCACAGTAAGGCACAAAATATAATTATCATCTTTACCTAGTTATTAAAAATGGGGCCACTAAGACCCAGATAGTGTTAAACTCAGACCATCAGACCTTATGTTGGTGGTGTATGCTGATGCTCAAACGGCCGTCTCTGAAAGAAGAAAGAAACTCTATCAATTGCATTTGCTTGACTTTGCTTGGCTTCGGGTGCTTCTCATGTCTGTATTTACTGTCTTATTCCAGTTTTATTGAGTACTTACTATGTATAAGGCACTGTAAAACATAAAAATTATGCAAAATATTTTATATTTCCTCAAGTTGCCATTGTTTGTTACAGGATTAAGGAATGCATTCAGTGATTACAATATATGTAAGTATCATATGAAAGGAGACAAAAGATCACTTCTAAGTGGAGTTAAAAAGGAAAAATTACAAAGAAATCGTAATTAAAATGAAGCTATAATGCATAGACTCAATTTTAATTGACGGAGATCCAGAAGCAGAGTATTTTAGGAATAGATAAAGGTACAGGCTTGGAGAATAACAGGGCCTATTTTGAAGCTCAATCTAGTTTGCTGGGGCACAGTTTCTATGAAGACAATAGTATAAGATGAGACAAGGAAAGTATATAAACCCATAATGGAAACTTCCATGTAGCATTTCATGACTAACTTCTTCACCATTTACCTCAAGTGCCTATGTAGTAAATAGAAAATACTTTTAAAAATCTGATAAATGAGTGAATTAGTGAATTAATTACAGCTTAAACTTTAACCAATAAAAAATTGGCAGTCATGAGATTTGGCTCAGAAGTGAACATTAGAAAGGATAACCAGACAGTGGCATATTATCAATAATTAAAGAGGTTAGAAATTAGATGAAAAGAGGCTAAAAGGAAAACACTTTCTATGAATAAGGAAAAGGGAGGTAAGCACCAAGAACTGTGAAGGAACTGAGATTTATAGTGCTTTCAAGCTTACATATTAGCTTACTGTTGTCTCATGAACATTGGGAGAAGACATGAGATCCCTGGATCAGAGACAAAGAACTTTATTATTCACAGTTATAAAGGTAACCAGAGTATCAGCACCTATGTTGTTTTCCCAAGTCCCAGTTACCACAGAGACAGGTGCATACTTAGTGGACTGAGGAACAGAGTAGGCAACACGAGCTTGCAGAATTTGAATCGTTTGTTACAGGTCAAAGCTAGGTTAAAAAGGTAAGGTAGCCTAAACTTTGCTGCACAGCAAGACATTAATTTTATTTCACTGTACTGTAAGCGAACATGTCCTTTAGACGAAGACACTGTCTCTTTTGTAAAAGGCTGTTAGTTATACAAATATCTTCAAAAAAGCCCAAAACAAAGGAAACTTAGATGATATGCCAAACATTACCAGTAGAGAATTGTCTCCCAATAGAGATGGCCTGACCTAGGAGGTGGTAGTGAAAATGCCACTCAAATAATCACTGTATTCATGGCAGGTTTCTGTGCTTAAATTAAGTCTAAAGATCAATTTTTTAAAACTAGAACAGGATTTTTTATTACATTCTCTCAACACAAACAGAAAGAATGATTACTTTATTGCATCTACACCAAAGCTTATCATAACTTAGGAGGGAAATGTTGACTTCCTACAAGAATAAACTGCAAATCAGAATTTAACACTTCTGGATTTTTCTCAAGAATGGGAGTTAAATTCATAGAACTCAGTAAGTTAAATTAATAGAGCTTAAAACCTTTCTAGAGAGTTTCTAGTATCCTGACAAAATCTGTTTTTTATATATATCTATCTATATCATATATATGATATAGATATCATATTTATATCATAAATATTAATTCTGATATATATATAATATATATCAGAATTAAAAATATGAAGAAAAAAGGATGAATCTATGAATTTATTCTATGAATAAACTAAAATATCAGAGTTGTCTTTTGTTTTGAGCTGTGAATACTATAGTAGCTTTTCTCCTTATTTCATAGAAAATTTGAGATTTAACTGACCTTTTTAAAAAGCAAAACAGAGAAAACTTGGTCACACACTCCTTAGGTCCTGTGTAGTAAAGAATTTAACCTTACCCAAAATATGATGTGACCTATGCCCTTGGCTTCTAGGAGGTAATCTCTCAGTCCTTGTAATGTCATGCATGATAGGAATATATTTGGTGGTCTGGGATCAGCCAGACACTTACAATGTGATTTAGGAGAGGGGCTCTGAGTCATGCCAACAATGTAATTTAGGGTGGGCTTTGGGTCACCAATACACCTGGAAGTGCTGGAGACCAAGATCAGTCATAGGGAAAATCAATCACGCCTATGTGATAGAGCCACAGTGAAAACTCTGGACACTGAACTTGGGGGAACTCCCTTGGTTGGCAATACTCATGAGTATACTGTCACACACTGATGCTGGGAAAGTTATGCTGTCATAACTACATGGGGAGAAGACAAGTGGAAGCTCCACATTTGGAACTCTACTGGACTGTATCCATCTTCGTCAGTTCAGGCTGCTATAACAGAATACCGTAGATACACATATTTCTCACACTTCTGGGGGCTGGAAAATATGAGATCAAGATGCTGGCAGATTTGATGTCTGGTGAGGGTACTCTTGCTGGTTTCCAGATGGCTATCTTCTCATTCCACCCCTACATGGTGAGAAGAGAGCAAAATAACTCTCTGGGGTTTCTTTTATAAAGAAACTTATAATACCATTCATGAGGACTCTAACCCTATGACCTAATTATCTCCCAAAGGCCACATATCCTAATACCATCCAAGTAACACCAGGAATTAGGATTACAAAATATGATTATGTGGGGAACAAATACTCACTTCATAACACTATCTTATATATTTATTCTCTTGTCTGATTTTAATACGTATCCTTTAGCTATAATAAACTTTAACCATGAGTATAATAGCTTTCAAAGAATCCTGTGAATTCTAGTAAATCTGTGAACCTGAGAATGGCTTTGGAAATCTCCAACTTGCAACTGGTATCAGAAGTGAGTGCGGTCTTGTGCAGGTTGTGTTCCCTCTAACTTTGCACAGGTCTTTAAAAAAAAATTATATTCAGGAGATATTTTATCTTTTTTGTTGTGCATATTTTACGTTTTTATAATTTCATTTTTTGATTTGCATATGATAATATGTAAATGACAACATTCCATGTTATTTTTATAATACACCCTTAAATATATGTGAATGTAAGTATATGTAATATCATGAAATTCTACAGTTTTCCAAATATATTTTTTAACTTTTTAATTAAAAAAATTAACAAAATTGACCAAATGTCAGTTGAATGAAAGCACATTAATCTTAAATGCATATAATTATTATGGAACTCTTTAAAAATTAGGCATATCATACCTAAAAATAAGTTTGTACTTAAAATGATAATAAATTTGACCATCTTACAAACATCACAGGTTGATTCTTCCTTATTTCTAATCTAAGTGATTTTACTTTTACATATTTCTTAAGATTTGTTATAAACATATAGAATTCCACATTTAAAGTTTTTTTCAATGGCAATTTTTGAGTTTCCCAGTTAGAAATCTTACTAACTATTGCATAGCCCTAAGGATTCTCATTAGTGGAAATGTAATCCCCTGCTGCCTAACAAAGACTTGGAGACACATTTCTACAAAAAAATAGTAAGGTCAAATTCAGCACACCGATTTATCATTACTTTAAGGAATATATTCTTTATATATACTATACAGTGGAGACAGACAAACTGACAGATTCTTGCTGCAATAGGATGAAAGGCAAATTTACATGTCACTATTATTAATAAATGCTTATTATATGTCAACTGTGTAAACTGTAAAAAGACAATTGCCAAGCATCCTTCTCAGCCATGTGATTTTGGATCCTGCCAGAGCAATTTTTAGTCTCAGAGTTTCAGATTGACTTGGGCAGGCCATGTGTATCAAAGTCCTCTAGGTATCTGCATGAAAATATGTTCTCATTACTTCCTCTTAGCACTGTAACCTAGTGACAGTTCTTTTAGTCATGGGCCAGAGGAAGCAAGCCAAAAAAACCTGTCATCTTCTAAATTCACAGCATGAAGCTATAACATTTCTTTCAGCCTTCTTCTTTTATTTCTGTATCCTACTGCCAGTCTGACTGTCAAAGTCACAGCATGAGATAAAAATGCAAAGAACCATCAAAGAAACCCATGTGCAGAATTTCCCTACAGGAGTTTCAGCAAGAGGGGCCAAAATATGAAAGTGGCTGCTCTGACATTTGCCCTCCAGCAAAACATTAATGAAAGGAAGAAACAAATGTATACTTGCCCACCCCTCAAATATGTCTGCTGATATAAGGAAATGGAATGTTTCATTTTTGTAATAGATAAAAAGATCAATTGGTAGAACATATGCTGCTGTGAGGGGTTTTAAAATATAAAAATTGAAAATGGTCCATAATATTCAGACAGACAAAAGTGAGTTTAAATTTCTATTGATTTCAAGGTCAGAGTTCTATGCAACATTTTTGGCAAAATCATTTTAAATATAATTTCTTTAAATTTTTATATAAAATAGAGAATTAACACAGTAGTGTGATCATAAAAGGATTCACATCATCTCAAATCAAAATCATATTACAGCAAGTAGCATATATTAAAAGGAAATGTGCATTTTTAAACAATTATTCTAATTTTCCCTCAAATTTTTGAAAAAGATATGCATTTTTTTCAAGACAAGGTCTCACTCTGCTTGTCCAGGCTGGAATACAGTGGCATAATTGTAGCTGCAGCCTTGAATTCCTGGGCTCAATGATCCTCCCTCTTCAGCATCCTGAGTAGCTAGGACTACAGGTGCATGCCACCATACCCAACAAATTTTTAATTTTTATTTTGTAGAAATGGAGTCTTGCTATGTTGCCCAGGCTGGTCTGGAACTCCTGGCCTCAAGCAATTGTCCTGCCTCAGCCTCCCAAAGTGCTGGGATTACATGCATAAGCCATGGGACCAACCTAAGATGTGCATTTTAAAGATATGAAGTATGCTTTCATTACAAATGTCTCTAGGTGCATATGGTTTAAAAAACCTATATACTGTGCTGTGTTAACAATAAAATTTTTGTTAAGTCATAAATGCATTTTTATAAATAAACTTTACATTTGAACAATTTTAGATATAGAAAAAATATGCAAAGATTGGAGTTCTTATATACCCCTCACCTAGTTTCCCATATTGTTAACATCGCACATTGTAATATTACATTTGTCAAAACTAAAAAATGGATATTATCACATTACCATTATCTAAATTTTAAACTTTATTTTGCATTTCACCAGTTTTCAAGTTTCTTTTCTAGTACTGAATGTAGAGTACCACAATGCTTTAGGTATTACCATCCTGAGTCTGTGACAATTACTCAGTCTTTCCTTGATTTTTATGACCTTGACAGTTTTAGGGAGTACTGACCAGATATGCTGTAGAACATCTCCCATTCTGGGCTTGCACAATTGCTTTCTAATACTACAAATTTAACACATATTTTTATAGTTTTTCCTATGTATAACTGTTGCACCACTAATCACTCAATTAAAAAAATAAACATTATTTACTAAAAGGAGGAAGTCGTACTTCCAAAAAGACTTAATACAATTGTATCCACTAGTTAAACAGCTTTATAACAAGAAAAGTAATCAAGATGAGATTCATTTATTAAATCAGTAAGTAGTGCCATTTTGTGACTGGCATTGTGCTTTGTAGAAAAAAAAAATATGTGGTTTCTTTCCTCTCAGGAGGACATAGTTAAGAAAGGAAAAAAGTCAAGTAAACATAAAATTATCACAAAGAGCACAGGGAACTGCATGGGGGGTTTAATGTCTGAGACATGTCTTGACCATAAGGCCTCCAAAGGCTGACATTCATGACTATACAAAATTAGAGGTGCCCAAATGAATCTCGTTATTTTTATAAATATTAGCTGCATTTTATTCTATCAGAAAGCTGTGTAAAATATATCTGTTCAGGCAGAAGAGGTAATATCCAAGATAAATTTTGTAGGAAGAGTTATGTTTCACCGGGGGAGAGGTGGGCCAAGGGAAATTTAGGTAAAGGAGGAAAATGCTAGAGTGTGGTTTGAGCATATGATGCCAGCATGTTTTGCCAACATCTTTTGAATTTTTGAATTGAGGATGGGAAGTTAAAAGAGGATTATTTTCCCTATTGATTTCAAGTAATAGCATGACAAATAAGATTTGCATTTTTAAACTTATTTTTTTAATTAAAAGAGCAATTTACATCACTCCAACACATTGTAATTATTTTTCTTCACATTTCTTTTTAAACATCTTTGCATTTTAGAGAGTATTCTGGCAGTAGTGCAGAGAATGAACTGGAGGTAAAAGGAATTAGAAGTAGGAAATAATTAGAAAACTGTTAGTATAATCAAGACAAAATAACAAGACTATCAACTAAAGATAAAGAAGAGTTTTCAAAGAAAGGTAGAATCTAAAGGACATGCATAAAATTCAACATGAAATTTTTTTAAAAAAGAAGAGGAGACATCATTTTAAAATTTCTCCTTAGTTGATAAGGTAGGTATTGGTGTGAGTTACCTAATATACAGAGTACAAGAGTCGTGGATTAAGAAGGTTGGAAGCTATGAAAATCTTTCAGTTTTGAAGAGTTTGGGTTGAGATACCAGAGTCTGAGGAAATAATGTAGAGATGCCCAGTAGTCTTATGATTATTGGAAATAGAGTTAAGGAGAGAGATGCTGGGGATACGGTTTGGGAGACATCATCATATAGAGAGTATTGGAAATAATGAAACTAAGTGATATTCTCCAGCAGCAAAGAGAATGAGAAAAGAGGCTGTTTTTGGAACTCTCAGAAAACATTCACATTTAATTAATGAGTGCAGGTAAACTACAGAGAAAAGTATATTAAGAAAGAATGGCAAGGAAAGATAGAACAAAACCAAGAAAACTTTGTCATGGAAACTAGGATGCAGGCTTCAATATTCAAGGACAGACGTTATAAAATTAGAGAAAGGTTAACACTGCTAAAGCTACAGAGAAGTCAGTTAAAATTAGTACTTTACTCTAAAATAATTTTTCACAGGATGTCAATATTGTATAATTTTAAAGGAGCTATCAAATAATATGCTAATCATTTAGTTTCAAAAAAACATGGCAGTGTGTAAGTCACTATTGTTTGAGGGTAAATTTGCTAATATATGAGTGGGCCAATTTAAAAATATTTAAGAAGCATGAATTCATAGAATAAATATGAATACTAAATATTTTGTTTGGCAACAAAAGTTTCAGTGGCAATACATTCTTGAAGTTGGAAAATGCTCAACTCATTATATGATGCATTTTGCTATCTCTTAAACTACATGTTGCACCCAAAACACTACTTTGTAAAAATACAAAATAATTTTTCTCTATTTATTTCAGGTAATAAAAAACAATCCTCATATTTAAAAATAAATCCTTCAATAAATGTGGTATGACACAAAATCAAAAACCTATGTAGTAGAATTTCAAGACTGACTGAGAATTGTCAAATTCTTCCAATGATAATTGATTTAAAACATTCTCCCATTGTAAAAATAAGAACAAGTAGTAAAATAACCATGAAATACGACGTTAGTACAATGCATTAATTTTTTTTTTATTTTTTACTGTTGTCATTTCCTAAAGCTAAATAAGCTATTTTAAAATTTAAACTAGAAAAATCAAGACAAATAAAAACTTAAAAAAAAAATGTGAGGAAAGTAAGAAACCAAAAAGTTTAAAGATTCATTCTGGATATATAAAAATATTCCTGATTTAAAGGAAGAAAAATACAGCCCATTTGGGTCAAGCAGAAAATCAAATCTGAAAGTATAGAATATATAAAAAATATTGACCATAATCTAAAGTGCTGTAGAAAAATTAGAGTAAGTTATCTTGTGTTAAAGATTTAGAAAGAGTTATATTTCATTGTATGTCTATCAATATAGTTATATTTTATTTACCATGTATAATTAGTATACATAGTAAAGTAAAATTTAAGGAAAAAATTACCTTAATATGAAGTTAAAGGGATTTTTTTTACTCTATATTAAAGATACAATTCTGTATCTACACAGAGACTCACGGATATGCAAAGACTCTAAATGCTTATATTCTATACCATTTTTCTGAAGAGCTCAACAAGCTTCGAGGAGATGTAGTCCGTAAAATAGAACAGCACTGATAGAAAATAATTATTAAATGAGGTCTGGACATGGGATTTTGCATAAGAAAAAGGCAAAAGAAATTCAAGAATAAGCAAAAGGAAGTCTCAGGACAAAAACTGTGCAGCAGACATTAAGAAAAAAACAAAACCAAAGACAAGATGAGAACCACAGAAGAAAAGTGTCCAGAGGAGTAAAGGAAGATACAAATAATATGAGACATTTAGGTGTACGAAAAATTTTATTAAAATATAGAGTATAGGATATATGGAAAAAGTTACTCATGTTTTAAAGAAAATTAAGCACACTAAAAAAAGAGATAAGGAAGATTATTAATTCCAAGATAAAATCACTGTAGAAGAAAAAACATTTTTATATCCTTGTGCATTTTATTTTCCAGGAGTGAACAATATTTAGTGTTGTAGCAACAGAAATATTGAATAGAGGCAATGGAAGTGAGCTAAATATATTAATTTACCTATATATAATGTCTACAATTAAGATTGCAGCGTACACATTTTATTTAGACATGAACAGATGAAAAACTGAAAAAAAAAAGCTAAAAAAGATAAACTAGTTGCCTCTGAGGAATATGGTAAAAAATGAGGTGGGGTGTATAGGAATTTCTTTCTTTTTGTTATAAGCCCTATTGATGCATATAATTCTAAAGTTTTAAATATAAAGAAATTTTAAATGTGTAAATTATATTAAGAGAAAATATAAACAATTTCAAAAGGAAAAGATCCTCAAACTTCTTGTTGGTGAACGAAATTTAAATTAAAGCGATAATTAGTATACCTATACTAACCCTGCTGACAAAAATGGAAAGTTCTGTGAAAGTTGTCAAAATCAAAACTGAGTCACTTATGTTAAAGATCCTCACAAACGTGGCCAGAGAAGGCCATGAAATTAAGGAAAGATTGTTATATAAAAATGCCTGATAAAAATAACTATCACAAAGACTGCAAAAACCACAACCTTGCACAAAGGTCATCACAACCTTACACAAAATATGCATCTGCCAGGACGTGTGTTTAGCAACTCCCTAGAGAGTTGAGAATTATCTCAAAACAATTATGTAATCCTCATTTTTCCTTTAAAAACCTTTGTTTTCTTTTACTTCCCTGAATACACACGTAGCTTATAATGGGGCTCATATTCTCACTGTGAAGACTATTCTTCCCCAAAAAATCATTATCTCTTAAAAAAGAGTCTCCCTTCTGTTTGTTATTTAGTTGACAGTTCCATAAAACTTATTGGTGATAGGATACAAGAAAACTCTGGAATCATACAAAATAAAGAAAGCCATTGACCCTGGGGAACCATAATAATACTATATATTGCTTCTTGATTATACCAGTTTTTGGTTAACTTATTCAAAGAATTACTTTACTATCTCACATTTAGCAAGACTGAGGTAGTTCTATAAGCTTTCATAACACCCTCTTCAGATGATATATTAGATTCTGACCAAAATTTGGAAAATGACAGAAGGAAAACCTCCACTGTTGCTGGATCACCATAAGAGACTACAGATATGATACAATCTATAACCAGCTTTAGGCAGTATGTAAAAATTGACTTTGTACATACAGCATTTCATGTTTTTAAGGAAGTTATTACATGGTTACTAACAATTGTTGAGAACATAACAATGCACATAGTTTTCTATTATTATTATTTTTATAGATGTGGGGGTGTACTCACAGTCTTCTTACATGGATATATTGCATAACGGTGAGCCTTGGGGTTCTAGACGCCCATCACCCAAAGACTGAACATTGTAGAGATCTTTGACTTCCTTTGTTAAATATATTCCTAGGTATTTGGTGTATGTGTGTGACTATTGTTAATGAGATTGTGTTCTTGATTTGGTTCTTAATGTTGGCTTGAACATTATTGATGTATGGAAATCTTACTAATTTTTGTACATTGATATTGAAGTCATTTTTCATGTAATTGATGAGCATAGAAAATTAGTCTTCCTCTTTTCCAATTTGGCTACCTTTTCTTAGCTTCTCTTGCCTAACTTCTCTGACTAGGAATCCAGTACTATGTTGAATAGGAGTGGAGACAGTGGGTATCCTTGCCTTCTTCCGGTTCTCAGAAGAAATTATTTCAGCTTTTTTCAATTTAGTATGATGTTCGCTGTGGGTTCATCATAGATGGCTTTTATTATTTTGAAGGCTATTCCTTCAATGTCTACTTTGTTAAGGGTCTTTATCATAAAGAGATTTTGAATTTTACTGAATGCTTTTTCTGTGTCTATTGAGATAATCATATGGTCTGGTAAGATCTGGCTGTGAATCCATTCGGTCTGGGGCTTTTCTTTTGTTGGAAGATGTTTTATTACTGACTCAATTTCATTACTTGTTATTGGTCTGTTCAGGATTTCTATTTCTTCATGGTTCAACCTTAGGAAGTCGTATTTTTCCAGAAATTTACCCATTTCCTCTAGGTTTTCTAGTTTGCAGGCAAAGACATACCAGTAGTAGTCTCTGATGTTTTGTATTTCTGTGTAATGTCACTTTTATCATTTGTGATTGTGCTTATTTAAATCTCTCTTATTTTCTTGGCTAATTGAGCTAGCAGTCTATCAATTTTGCTTATGGTTTTCTAAGAGCCAACCTTTTGTTTCATTAACCCAAAAGCACAGCTTGCTGCCAGTGCTCATTAAATTTTACATAAACACACTCTTTGAGCCTGAAGCAAATCTGACAGATTTTTAATGTGAAAATAAAATATAAAAACTGTTCTTGTTGTTATTTCTAAGCAGAACTAACATTAGAATCATCTGAATTATCAGAATTGTCTATTTCAGAAAAATTGGATTAATCAAATAAATCTTTGATCAACAACTGTTCAAGAATGATGTTAACATCACAGATCGGAATGCTGTTTTCATGGATTTGACATTTTTAGCCATCAAGAATCATTATCTTTTGTAATTGTAAATAACACTACTAAAAACAGCACACTATAAATAGAATGACGTCCTGTTTCCAAAGTCAATATACTGGAGCGATGCAAAAATAATATACGTGAAATATTTCATGGCAATGTTATCTTGGGGCAAACACTGCAGCTGCAAGCACCACCAGGAAGTATTCATGGGGCAAATCAGAAAAGGGTTAATCCTTTGTATTTTTTATTTGTCCCAATCTCATTTATTTGTGCTCTGATCTTTGTTATTTCTGTTCTTCCGCTAGTGTCAGGTTTGATTTGTTCTTGTTTTTCTAGTTCCTTGAACTACGATATTAGGTTGTAAATTTCAGTTCTCTGTAATTTTTTTTTTGTTTTGATGTAAGCATTTTACACTATAAACCTCTTACTCTGCTTTTGCTATTCCCCAGAGGTTTTGATATGTTGTATCTCTATTTTCCTTCATTTCAAGTTTTTGTCATTTAATTTCATCATTTACCAAAAAGTCATTCAGAAGCAATTTGCTTAGTTTCCATGTTTTTGTGTAGTTTTGAGTGTTCTCCTCATGCATTGATTTCTAATTTAATTTCACCATGGTCTGAGATCTTAAGATACTTGATACTATTTTTATTTTTTGATTTTATTGAGGCTTCCTTTATGACTAAGCATATGGCCAATTTTGGAGAATGTTCATGTACAGGTGAGAAAAATGTATATTCTGTGGCTGATAGGTAGAATGTTCTGTAAATGTCTATTAAGTCCACTTAGCCTATAGTCCAGTTTTAGTTCAGAGTTCCTTTGTTGATTTTCTGCTTTAAGGATCTCTCTAGTGCTGTCAGTGGGGTGTTAAAATCCCCCACTATTATTGTATGGCTATATATCTCTTTTCTTAAGTCTAGTACTTGTTTTCTAAATCTGCGTGCTCCAGTGCTGGGTACATATATACTTAGGATAGATATATCTTCTTGTTGAATTGAACCCTTTATCATTATTTGATGACCATCATTCTCTGTCTTCTTTTTTACTGTTGATTTAATGTCTGTTGTATCTGATATATATATAGCTACTCCTGCTCATCGTTTTTTGCTTGCATGGTATGTCTTTTTCCATCCCTTTACTTTGAATTTGTGGATATCCTTACCTGTTAGGTAGATCTCCTGTAGGCAGCAAATGATTGGATCGTATGTTTTTAATCCAATTTGTCAGTCTGTATGTTTTAAGTGGGGCATCTACGCAATTTATTTTCAAAGTTAATATTGATATGTGAGGTTTTATACCTATCATAATGTTGTTACCTAGTTGTTTTGTAGTCTCATTTGTGTAACTGCTTTATAGGATGTGAGCTTTGTATTTATGTGTGCTTTTATCATGACCAGTATTGTCTTTTTGTTTCCATGTTTAGAATTCCTTTGAGCTCTTCTTGTAGAGCCAGTCTAGTAGTGACAAATTCCCTTAGCATTTGCTTGTCTGGGAAATACTTTATTTCTCTTCCATTTATGAAGCTCATTTTGGCAGAATATAAAACTCTGGGCTGGCATTTTTTTGTCTTTAAGAAACCTGAAGATAGGCCTCGATCTCTGGCTTACAAGGTTTCTCCTGAGACATCTGCTGCTAATCTGATGGGATTTCTATTATAGGTGATTTGATGCTTCTCTGTTTTTAAGATTTTTCCTCTCATGTTGACTTTGGATAGTCTGATAACCATACAACTTGGTGATGTTCATCTTATAAAGTATCTTCCATATGCTCTCTGAGCTTTTTGTATCTGGATTTCTACATCTCTGGCAAGACCAGGGAAATTATCCTGAATTTTCCCTCAAATACATTTTCCAAAACTTTTGCTTTTTATATCTTATTAATCATAGGTTTTATTGTTTTACATAATCTCATATTTCTTGAAGGTTGTGTTTTTAAATACATTTTTTCAAATTTTTATATGACTAGGTTAATTCAAAAGATTTCCCTTCAAGTTCTGAAAAACTCTTTCATCTTTTATAGTTTATTATTAGAGCTTTCAATTAAAGTAATTTGAAGTTCCCTCAGTGAATTTTTCATTTCCAGAAACTCTCTCTCTCTCTTTTTTAACAGCTATCTCATCTTTCATATCCTAAATCATTTTTTCTTATTGCTTTGTGTTCGTTTGGAAATTTTTCTTTTTTCTTTGTGTTAGTTTTCTTGGATCTCATTGAGTTTCCTTACAATTCATATTTGGAATTCTTTGTCATTTTAGAATTGCACTTTTGTTAGGATCCACTGCTACAGAGCTAATATGATCCTTTGAGGGTGTTGCAATACTGATTTTTCTAAGTGCCAGAGTTCTTATATTGTTTTCTTCTCATCTGGAGAAGTTGCCACTTTTCACTTTTGAATTTTCTTTTGTTTGGGAGGGACTTGTTTCCCCCGAGGGTGGGACTGTTGCATATGCTGGGTAGGGTCCTTTGGCTTTGCCTCTTTGTGCTTTTAGTGGGCCAAGTCTCTGTATGAATTCCTCGGTTATAGATATCCTTAGTATAGTGGCTTTCTCAAATGTTGGTTGTTTGTAGGTTTTACTACTTGTGTACTATGAGTGTGTGCAGGCTCATTTTCTGTGAAAGAGAAGGGGAGCTGAAGGTCTTGGGAGGATTATCTTGTTCCCCACTGTGTACAATTCTGTCAGCAGGAATTACATTGGGTTGTGCAGTTCACTCTGCAAGCCCATAGGTGGTACTTGTGAGTAAGAGCTGACTTAGGGCTATACAATGGTGTCAGAAGTTGTAACGGGTTGTGCAGGTTGGCCTCCCCACCAGTAGGTGATACTTTAGGAGAGAGGCAGCTGTGTTGGTGGCAGTGAAATTTTTACTTGCCCTTTTTTAATCAGGAGAATTTCTGGGGTGTCCCTGGTAATGGGCAAGGCCATGGTGCTCTCTGAGGTCCTTGTCCAATGTTCCACCAAGGTGCCTGAAGGTGACAAAGCTGAGTGGGCTAGGTCAGGCAAGGCTGTGACCTGGTGAATGCAAATGTTGATTACAGTGGGGTTAGGATCAACAGCCAGGCCACTTGGGCTACCGTCCAGGGAGGGGCAGAGGCACCTGTCTTGCACCAAGAGTATACTCAGAGGAGTGACCCAGAGTTTTCAGCATATCAGGTGGCACTGGGACACACCTAAGTCTCACATCGCAAATCCAGAGGGTCTCCCTGTGATATCCAGCCACTGGCAGTAGCCAGAACAGTTAGGCAAGTTCCCAAGGAGTCTATGTTTTGATCCCTGAGCTGCTCCAGGCTGCAAGAATCCCTGTCTGTGATAGATAGCATGGCTATCAGGCCACACCCTCTCAGTCCATTCTCGTGAATGGAGGGGCAACCAGCCCCCATGCCACAACAGGGACCTACAACATGATGTTTTCTGTGTTCTGACAGTGGAGGCTCCTCCTTGGTTTGATATCAGATCTCAAATCTGATCTCCATGCCCCTAGACTGGTTCTCTGGCTTGTTGGACTTAAGCTTTGGCTGTGATAGGGAGGGGTGAATCACTCCTAGGCCACCACTAAAACATGTAGATGAAGCAATGGTGGCTATGCTGTGGGTGCCCCACTGCAGGAATGACGAGGCAGGCAGTCTTGGGAGGGATAGGCAAGCATGGGTTATGTGGTTCTAATGTACTTTGTTCTGCATCTATGGGAGTAGAAGCAGTCTTTGAGGTGCATGAGACTGTTGTGCCTCTGCTCACTCCTCAGCCTGGCAGACAGCAGCAGCAGCTTAGGACAGAATGCAGAGCCCTAGGGGATGGGCTCCCAGAACTGTGCTTTGCTGCAGTTGTTCAGCACATGGAAGCCTACTGGGAGTCCATGTGAGTTCAAGCAGTGGCTCTGCATGGTCACCAGCAGGTTCCTCAGACAGTCTAGAGGTCTAGGGTGGTCACAAAACTCCTGTAGTTAGAATAGAAGGAGTCTGCAGCTAGAATATGAAGTCCTGGGGTTCCTTCACTTACCTCCTCCTTGGATCTGGGCCCAGAGAATGGTCCTGGTGTCCAAGCAGGAAGCTCTGCTTCCTCCCTCTTCATTCCTGGTGCCTCCCATCATCTCTCTGCTAAATTTCAGTGTTATCTCTTGGAAGATCTATTTGATTGTGTAGATTTATGTGATATTTTGGTTCCTCTCTGTGGAAGAGGCACGTCATAGCTCCATCTAGTCAGCCACCTTGAACCTTTTCTCTCACATTTTTTTTCTAGTTTTTTAAAAATTATTTTTATTTATTTTTATTTTTATTATACTTTAAGTTCTAGGGTACCTGTGCACAATGTGCAGGTTTGTTACATATGTATACATGTGCCACGTTTAAGCTATTAATGAAGACATAAAGGACTGCAAGTTGGTTAAACCAGTTTCTAGACTTATTCTATTCGCATTTGGCAAATGCTTAATTTTCAAAACAATAAATAGCAATATAGTTTTAGAAAGATTTTGCTAACTTAATTTCTTTGTATTAAAGGCATAAAGATATTACTTAATGGTCTAAAGAAAATAATATTGAGTACTTGTCATACTTCTGTTATGAGGCCCTGTTATGAGGATTACCATGTACTACCTCAATCCTCAAAAAAGCTTCAGTTTTATAGGCTCAGTTATGATATCCATTTTACAGGTCTGTTAAATGAGATAAAGGCAAGGTAATTTGTTCAAGCTCAAAGCTCAAATCTAGACTTGAATCCAAGCAGTTTGACTCTAGCATATACTCCTGGTAAGTAAAATCAAAATCTAAGGAACATGCGGTAAGCAATCTGGGGCAGGAGGAGTACAAGAATTTGCGGACTCTAAGGTCCAAACAAGGAGAATAAGATGCAGGAATTCTGTAAACACACACTATAGGCAGTGAGGATTGCATTTCAAATTGCAGCCATCCACATAATTTGTAAAATGGCAAGTCTTTGCTACCTGTCCCCCCACTGAATTTATAAATGTGATTTGTATATTAGATATAACATTTAATTAATTTTACATATGTATATTTTTATGTTTTAAAAATTTTTTTTAATATTAAAGGATCTTATAATCTGGATGTGATTCTTTTCAGCTGGTGTAGAAATTTTTTTGATGGTAGGTTAGTATATACAATCATGAGAGAGATTGAGATTTGTATATTTTTATGTTATTTTCTTTCAGGGTGTCCTTCTTTCCAATATGACAGACCATCTTCTTGAAGAACACTATCACAAATTTTGTTAGTGAAGAAATATTGGTGTTAAAATTTATATTTTTATATGAAATTATCTTTAACCATCACACTTTAAAGATCGTTTTGCTGGATAATAAATACTAGATTGACGGTTGTTTTCTCTTAGCACTTTAAAGACACTATTCTATGCATGTATGACTCGCATTGAAACTTTGTGAAGTTTTCTGTCAATAGTAATCATGGCTTCACTGTAGTCTCCATTTCCTAGGCTCAAACATTCCTCCCACCTCAACCTCTTGAGTTGCTGCGATTACAGGTACATGCCACCACACTTGAGTAATATTTTTTTATTTTTAATTGTTTTTGTAGAGACATGGTCTCACTGCATTTCCTAGGCTGCTCTCCAACTTCTAGGCTTAAGCAATCCTCCTACCTTGGTCTCCCAAAGTGCTGGGATTACAGGTGTGAGCCACCATGCCTAGCCCCATTTCACTTCTTTATTCAGCCTTTTCTAAGACACTATTTAACATAGCAGTTAAGTTTTATCTTTCTATTTTTAAAAGGATTTTACTGTCTTATTGTGATAGTCTCTACCATGCTTTTTAAAATTACATCTCTCATTTAGTTCTTCGGATATTTTATATAATATCTAAGGTATTAGCACCTCTAGATTTGCTGATTTTTGCTTTTGCTGACTCATAATAGGTTAGTTCTATTAATTCTTGTTACTTGTAGTTTAGGAGCTCATCTTTCATTGCATGTCATTTGTGGGAGTCCTAAAGACATAATTGGGGATGCTTTCTTAGAAAGAGAATGCACAAATGATTCTCTGTGGAGTACTTCCAAATTGAGATCACTTTAACCTCCTTTGAGGGTTCCTGTTTCAACGTAGGATTTTCAGGTTTAGATCCACTACCTTAGTAGAAGTCCAAGGCTCTGTCTATATAACGCAGCATAGACACTGGCTTCAATCTCAGGACAACACCATTTTATTCTTACCAGTCATAGCTTGCTTGCTGCTGTGGTTTCAACTTGCTGGTGTGTGTGTGTATATGTGTGTGTGTGTGTGTGTGTGTGTGTGTGTGTGTGTTTTGCATTTAATCCAGTGTTTAGTTGAGTTTTATCCTTAAGAGCATCTACTTACTTTGCTTACTTACAAAGATAAATCTGTGGGCTTTTTTTTTGCTTTTTTTTCTTCTTTCCTTCCTTCCTTCTTTCTTTCTATATTTCTATTTATTTATTTATTTTTTATCTTGCCACTTAAATAAGATGCAAGAACCAGCAGTAGCAGGAACCAGCAGTATGAGCATCAGCTGGAAACTTGTTTGCACTGTAGAATTACAGGTTACAGAGGAAGTATTCTAAATCAGAATCTGCATTTTTAACAAGATTCCTGGGTGACTTGAATACACTTTAAACTTTGAGAGTCATAGCTCTAATAGACTCTTACAATGTGTATTCGATATTTTAAGAATGTCTGAATAAAAATTGAGGTTTGGATAGACTTCTTGCAACATATTCTTAGTAGTCATTTCTACTTTCAGTACAATTTTTTTATTGTGTGTCAATACAATTTTTTGAAGTGAAAATGGTTTTTCAGTTTTTCAGATGGAGGTGGTTCAAAGAAAAACAAGAGGAGCTATATTTAAATACAGTCAGTAAGGTTTGCGGCTCTAGAATTAGAAGGCTCAACTGGAGCTGAAATTTATGAGCTTGCAGAAATTAAGTGATTTTTCTCAAGTTCATGTAGCTTGTAACTCAAAAGCCAAGTTCTGAATGCTGGTATTCTAACTTAAAAGTCAGCGTTCCTGTAATCCCAGCACTTTGGGAGGCCGAGACGGGTGGATCACGAGGTCAGGAGATAGAGACCATCCTGGCTAACACTGTGAAACCCCG
>NW_012121043.1:10662997-10694679 GCF_000951035.1 Colobus angolensis palliatus | reverse complement strand
AGACATGTGCATAACCCAAGAGAGAAAATATCAAAGGTTGATATCAGAAATGAGTGATAGTTCCATGTACTGTCACTACCACCACCTGAGAAAAACCTTGTCTCAAAAAAAAAAAAAAAAAAAGGCATAAAAATTCAGGTAGTAGAAGAAAGAAAAGTGTAAAAATACCTAAAAATGGGGTCAGGCACAGGTGGTGGCCTGTAATCCTACCACTTTGGGAGGCCAAGGTGGGCAGATCAGTTGAGGCCATAAGTTCAAGACTAGACTGGCTAACATACATAGCAAAACCCTCTCTCTACTAAAAATACTAAAATTAGCCAGGCATGGTGGCTCTGTGCCTGCGGTTCCAGCTACTGAAGAGGTTGACACACGAGAATCACTTGAACCGGGAGGTGGAGGTTGCAGTGAGCTGAGATCATGCTACTGAACTCCAGTATAGGTGACAGGGCAACAGAGTGAGATACTGTCTCCAAAAAAAAAAAAAAAAAAAGTCAGCGTTGTGCCACCATGTCACATCCCACTAGTTGTTGGGCGTAACTGAAATACATGTATTTTCAAGTTTTTATGTGCCATCTAGGTATCATCATTTAAGGAAACAAAATACGCCATCTCAATATGCCACTTCGGAATACTGATTATTTTGAGCTGAAGGTACTTGAAAAATAGCAAATGCAGGGAGAGGCTTTCTCTGAATTCCCCCCATCTGCCTAAAGACAGATCCTTTGAAAGAAACTCAATTGTCATAAATCTCCTCCTGGGGAATTTCATCAACCAGGGAAGACTGACTCTTATCAGAGGAGAGAAGACTGGAAGTTGACACCACACGTAGACAAACTTTGTCACAAGATATCGTATCTCCCATCTGTTCTTCTAAGGGCCCATTATCTTTCTTAAAAATCGCCTACTCTCCCCTAGATGACCTACATTCCTTTCCCCTTCTTCTATTAGGATGAATATGAGATCTCAAATCTTACCACATTTTGGGTACTCACTGTTTCCTGTGATGTCCTCTGCACATAGTAATAGTTAAGAAATTTTTATATTTTTCTTGTTGATCACCCTTATCGTCAGTTTCTTTCATAGACCCAGCTTTCAAACCTAGGAGGATAGAGGGAAAGTCTTTCCTGCCCATCACCTCTCTGCACTCTGCTGACTTTAGGGAAAAGCAATTAAAAAAAAAGGAAAAAGAAAAAAAAACTGCCAATTTTATTCCTAATTTCTAATTAAATACAAAAACAAAAGTCAACATTTATTTTTCCTATATTTTTGTACAGAGTTCAAAAATGTATGTTTTGGCCCAATTAAACTTAGTCCATATGAGATTAAAATGAATTAGTCATTTCTATTTTGGTGACATAGTTAAAAGCAAGAAAGACTGACATATTCATTTTTATCTCATATGCAATGATATAATGCTAAACACTTGGAAAAGTCAGTAAACACAATGTCATTCAACTTTTATTTTTTTCTTATATGTCTGGTTAAACATTTTAAATTGGCAATTTATAAAATAATAAATACAAATTTTTTAAAATTTTGATTCATGTGCTCAGTTATGTTGAAAACTTTAAGATAAATGTCTCTAAATTTAGATGCTTGGACCATAATAATTTGTTCCATGCTATTATTTGAAATTTCTATCGTCATTCATTTTGGTAGTATTCTACTTGTTGATTTTTTTTAATCTGTAAATTTGAAAATTAAAAAAATCATAACATGATGTATTTTTCTTATAATGCAATAGTTTTTTTAATCTAACATAGTTACTGCTTCTTCCGTCTTTAATAATAAAGTATAAGCATAATAGTATTATTTAGGGGAATTATCTTAATAATCATGATTTTACTTGGTTGCTTTTTCAAAATCAAATCTAACATGAAGATCTTGAAAGCACTTTCTCATATTTCAGAATAGATGACCCTTGATTTCTCTCAATTATTTTCAACCCTGATTGCACTCAAGGACCACCTGGGCAGATTTGCACATATACTGTAGCCACAACACTTATAAAATCAACTACTTCTGAATCTCTTGAGTGTGGGTCCCTATATCATTAAAGGCTCCCTATATGATTCTCACATTTATCTAGAACTAGAAACTACTAATTTGTCTTATTAAAGTTTCTAAAACAATTATGCTAAAAAAAATGAAAGAAACTAAATTTATAGCTTCAGAAATAGTATATTGAAAGAGTTGCTATTTTCATATGTTGATATTTTATTAAGCTGGAGAATCTCATTTGGATACTAAATAAAATGCATACGAAATATAAATCTCACATCAAATCCCTTCATTTGTTTTTAACTGACCTCTGACTCTGCAGTCATATTTTACAGCATGTTACATTTATGTAAGCTCTTTTTTTCTAATTTCACGAAAACAAACAGTGGCAAAAACAATTTCCTTTAGTTCCAATATGTTTACTTTTCTAAAATCACCCTCTGAGCTGCTAATAGAATTTTACATATCATACTCATATCATTAATCTACTATGCAATCAATACCTTGAATTATGTTGATAAACTTAAAAGGATGAAACTTAGAATTCCCTACTGAGAACAAATTAAACTCATTACTGGAGAAGACAACTTTTGACTTCTTTGATCTCCTCGGTGGTATAGAGATTCATATGTTATTCTCATCACTTTTGTACTGTTAACATATCAATTGTTAAACAAATATTTTCATACTAGTTACCAAAGGGAGCACCATTATGCCATTCCAGAATAGAAAACATCAAGAAGGATATTTCTGATTTCCTGGTCTATATATTCAGATATATTTTACAAAACACATGTAACTATGTTTGCCCATTAGCATTAGGCATAGGGATATTTTACGATAATTGTAACGCTACCTCTTAACACTTGAAAGTAAGCTTTTACAGCCTCTAGAGTCATTCTAAATGTTTGTGCCAATTGCATATTTTTCTAATAAATATTTGTTGAAAATTCTGATGAATTAATTTTTTTGTAGGAAAACAGAAGACAAAGCATATGTGAACAAAATACTTTTGAAAAAGCTGGCTATAAGTCTTTTACATCAACTTACTCTTTCAATGGTTTCTAATTGATTTACATATCTTAAAAAACCTTGTTGCTTAAGCTTTGAGCAACTTTTGTTTGTCAAACATTGACTGCACCAAATATAGATGGCTTAACCCAGTATTTCAGGCCAAACACAAATCACTTTCCTACTTTGTCTGCCTCTCCATTTCAGTCATATGACTCTGGCTGCTCACTCTCATAGGATGTCATGCACCTAGGATCTATGTCCACTATCTCGTCAGAAAATTCTGAACCTTTACCAACCACTGGAAGCTCTTAAGAACACTAGTTATCCTTTACTTTCCATTCTATCATTTAGGGACTCATTTAATATTCTATTTTAAAATTGTATATATGCATATGACATTTTTAGCACTGTTATGCTATAACAAGAGAGTAAAATGTTACCTTGAGTGGCCAGAGTTCAGTATCTTCAAAGGCAAACACTGTTTTCTCTATTTTATTAATTTATATCGATTGACTTTAGTAGCAAGCTTCGCCCTGGGTGAATGCGTACTTTGATTAGTTTTTGTAGATTTACTTTGGTTACCTACATATATACTTCACTACAGGACAATAGTCTTCTACTCCAAGCCACACTCTTTAGGGGATGTAGAATATTCTATAATTGTCCCTTTGTTCAGCTTTGTATTCTCAATTGAGTAAAGTAATTAGACAAATTAATATTTTAGGATTGTAAACTGGTAATAGCTAAATGTGTTAAGCCCTGAAAGGTGTGCTGTGATGTTAGAGGATATTTTTTCATAATGTCCTTTCAGACAGGAACACAAGCATGTGGAAAATAGCTGAGAGCAAGAAAACATATCAATAACTTCTTAAATATCATCAAGTAAGGAGCGATCTACTTTACTAACACAGGACTTGTTAATACAGGAGTAGAGTAAGACATTTAAAAAGACTAAGCTGAATGAATGATTTTACAGTTTTTCACCTCCCATAATTTAGGATTCCATCCAAATCAAACAGTCCAAATATGAAAAGAACTTTAAAAATAACATTTGATATTCAACACTTTAATCAACCCTCAGTACCTCTCCTGGAAAGTACAGTATGTGTATACAAGACCTTGAAACAGTCCCTGACACATGGCAAGTGCTCATTAAATACCTGCTTTATGAATTAATAAATATATGCATTGATTTTAAACTAGATAAGTGCTCTGTAAAGCAAAGGATCTGAATGCTGTAATTTTAAAATATATGTGTATATATTTGTTGTCTTTATTACCAAACTAATCTGAGGGCTGGCTTCTTTGAATAGTACAGTGACATTCACAGGTTTTTCACGCATGGGTAATATTACATTATTCTAGTGTCATATATACAATTTACAAGTTTATACACTTTAAATTTACCTAATCTGTTTTTTTTCATCCTTAGTGGAAGACATAATAGATTTGGTTTGGTTTTGTTTTTAACATGGCGGGTCATTTAGGTTATGATTGAAACCATAAAAGGCTGTTTGCCTGCTGTGGCTGACTTCCTAACATACAACCTGTATAATAATGTATAAACAGACAGCCAAACAGTTTGATCAAGATCAAAAGTTTCTAGCTTATTATTTTTAGCAATAACAGTACAGCAAGATGAAAATGTGTATTACTCTACATGTCTGGACTGAGTGGGAACTTTCTGATCCTTTCTGCTGTGGCCAATTTCTTGGCAGATTGCCTAGATAATACACAAGGCATCTGTTCGGGTCATTTTTAGTCATCCACTTGTAAATAAGGTCATGTGTACATAATTATCTTTTCTTGGAAGAAAGAAGTAATTGTGATAAATATAATGCAAGAAATAAATATAATAAAAATTCACAGATTTTTCCAATACCTCATACTTACTTATTATTTTACTAACAAATCTGGCACAAAAAAACTCCTATTACAATTGTTTGACATTTGTTACTGCTTTGGTTCAATTTAACCATTATTATGACTAAGGAATATTGTAAGTATGCCTTGATCTGTTCCTATTTTTTATACAGTACTTTGGGGGATATTGACAAGGGTGTATTAGGTATCTGTCTATCTCTCTATCTTCTATCATCTATCCATCCATTTATTTCTCTATGAACCCATGCATATATTACTACCATTTATGTTTCAAAAATCTCCATACATACCACTGTATACATTCATATAATATAGAGTTCTGTATATTTTACATTATATATCTAAAAATTAAGCAAAACATGCATTTGTAGAATTAATTTAGATAATTTTCCTTTTCTAAATACCAGTTCTTTTTCTTCTCTGCTATGGCAATTTTAATCTGCGACTGTAGTATCAGAGTTTCTACAGATATAAATCAACTGCACTATTGATTTTTCCTGATGGAATAATGAAAGAATTAAATGCTGAATGATTAAAGATCACTTTGTGTCAATTAAATGGCACAGGAATGGTTACAATACAATAATTATAACTATAATAATTTCTTCAGCAACATATCATCCAAAATACAAATTTAGCTCTTCTCACTAGGATAGAAATATAGTTTGTTTATAATAAGGGTGAATCACGGTAGAATAAGTGAAATACTTTTCACTTTTAACAGATCTAGGTAAGTACACATAGGTTAGAATAAGCATAGTCTTGTTAGACGTTTTATGTAATCCAATTATTCAAGTCTACATTCCTTAATATTCCCCTAATGTCTGATGAACTAATGTGCATATTGGCATGAGAATAGCTAAAGAACTTGTCTAACTGGAAAGATGTATCAATAGGCTAGGAAACAAATTAGGATGTGTGTAAGTGGAAATTTTATAATTCAGGCTGTAAAGTCTGTTTAAGGAAATGGATATATTTTAACAGGTACAGAAAAATGACAAAAATAGCATTCAGGACAGTCATAAAATGTGTCAATTAGAAATATTTGTATAATTAAATAGAATATAGATATTAAAAAAACAAAATCATTAACATGATCCTATAAAAACTGGATTAAACCTGAATTATGACCAAACCAATTTACAATAAAAGCAAATTGAATTTAACTACCATATGTAGAAGAATTGTGAAATCCAGTTTGGCAGATGGTAACTAGAGAACAAATGAAGAAAAAGAGAAAAAAACAACCCTGAGATGGTAAGAGCATGTAGGAAGGGTACCCAGAATACTGCAGACATGTGCATAACCCAAGAGAGAAAATATCAAAGGTTGATATCAGAAATGAGTGATAGTTCCATGTACTGTCACTACCACCACCTGAGAAAAACCTTGTCTCAAAAAAAAAAAAAAAAAGGCATAAAAATTCAGGTAGTAGAAGAAAGAAAAGTGTAAAAATACCTAAAAATGGGGTCAGGCACAGGTGGTGGCCTGTAATCCTACCACTTTGGGAGGCCAAGGTGGGCAGATCAGTTGAGGCCATAAGTTCAAGACTAGACTGGCTAACATACATAGCAAAACCCTCTCTCTACTAAAAATACTAAAATTAGCCAGGCATGGTGGCTCTGTGCCTGCGGTTCCAGCTACTGAAGAGGTTGACACACGAGAATCACTTGAACCGGGAGGTGGAGGTTGCAGTGAGCTGAGATCATGCTACTGAACTCCAGTATAGGTGACAGGGCAACAGAGTGAGATACTGTCTCCAAAAAAAAAACCCCAAAAATGTACATTTTTCAGTGTCTAGAGTTTAGAATGTTTCTATGCCCAACAAGCTAAATATTCAGTATTATAATCGAACAGATAGGCCTAAGAGCAAACTAAAAGCTAAAAGTAGATCCAACATTTGACCCAGCAATCCCACTACTGGTACCTACCCTAAGGAAAAGAAGTCACAATGTCAAAAAGACACTAGCATGCATGTGTTTATAACAGCATAATTTACAAGTGTAAATATATGGATTCAGTCTAATTGCCCATCAACTGATAAATATGGTACATATATACCATAGAATTCTACTCAGTCACAAAAAGAATAGAATCATGCCTTTTGCAGCAACTTGCGCGGTACTGGAGAGCATTATTTTAGATGAAGTAACTCAGTAATCAGAAACCAAATACTGCATGTTCTCACTTGTAAGTAGGAGCTGAGCTACGGGTATGCGAAGACATATAGAGTGGTAGAACGGACACTGGAGACTCAGAAGTGGCGAGGTTGAGAGGGGGATGAGAGATGAAAAACTACCTACTGGGTACAGTGTACACTACTCAGATGATAGGTGTACTAAAATCCCAGACTTCATGTCTATACATATATGTAACTAAAAGTCATTTGTACTCCTAAAGCTACTAAAATTAAAAAGAAATTTAAATATTGAATTTCACAGCTCTTTCATCCAGATCACCACAGAATGGTCCTGATGGGATTCAGGACACACTATTTCCCAATATGGCACCCTGGAAGCTAAAGAATTTGAGAAAACAGGAGAAGCAGGAAGTTCATTCTTTTTTTTTTCCAGAGTCTTGCTCTGTCACCCAGGCTGGAGTGCAGAGGGGCGATTTCGGCTCACCTCCGCCTCCCAGGTTCAAATGATTCTCCTGTCTCAGCCTCCTAAGTAGCTGGAACTACAGGCATGCACCACCGTGCTCAGCTAATTTTTGTATTTTTAGTAGAGACGGGGTTTCGCCATGTTGACCAGGCTGGTCTCGGAACTCCTGACCTCAGATGATCTGTCTGCCTTGGCCTCCCAAAGTGCTGAGATTACAGGCGTTAGCCACTGTGCCCAGCCGGGAAGTTCATTCTCTTGCCCCAGCCCTTTCCCCATGAAGCAGGTCATAAAACCTAGGAAGAAGTTCCTGAACATCCCTTGAAGAAGATCATAAGAGCTTCATTTGAGAGGTGCCCACCATCTACCTGGAGGAAAGGAACATCCTTATCAGTGAAGGCACAGAAGTACAGAGTAAAGGTCTTGCAAAATTCCCTCCCAGTTTATTACCATTAGATCATATCCCTCTGTACATTTCTCCCTGACTGCTGTCCACTCTCAGCAAACTTAACATAAAAATACACAAGTTTAACTATTGCTTGGGTCTTTACTTCCTTAAGAAGGCTTCTGTGTCATGTAAAACCTATTAAATGAATTTGTATGTTTTTCTCTTGTTAATCTGTTTTTTGTTCTAGGGACCTCAGTCATGAATCTAGGATGGGTGAGAAAAAGTTATTTCTCCCTACCCTGCAGTCTTTTTCCTTATTATTGTATGCTGAAGTTTTAATTTTTTCTTTTGTTTCCCAATTAGATCTAAGTGTTTTTCTTTTTCTTTTTTTTTTGTCTTCTCCCTTTGCCTCCTTCCATTGGTCCATCCTCTTTATGCTCTTACTGTAGGGGTTAATAAACTAATATTGATCATTTAAACATCTGCAGAACTGAATTAATAAGCTAGTTTTAGTTCAAATGAATTTAATTAGGTTCTCCTGTATTACTACTTCAAATCCTTTTTTTTTTTTTTTTTTTTACACAGGTAAAGTCTCTGAGTTTCCATCATTCCTTATTCCTTAGCGCAGAGTACAAAGGAGAACAAATGTAACATTCATAAGAACCTAGTAGCAGTTATTTGAGTGTAATGGGAATTAATTTGTCATCTTTTGGTGTGGCATATCTAAAATCCTAGGAGAAAACTATTTAGTAGTGACACATTTATAAATTGTTTCTTACTATGCTTCTTCATGTAATTATTTGGAGGTAGTTTTGTGGAGTTATATTGTCATTTGTGCTCAATGCCAAGAAGTCTTGGATAAATTTTACCTTTTCATTTTGCTTGTTGGATTGAAACTGCTGTTCAGAAAAGTGGGAAAATTACTGTTTTCTTCTGCACTGGCAGAATGCGGGCTGAAGCCTCACACCTGGAGTTAGCTATTCTGGGCTGTGCTCCAAGCTCCCAGTTCTGTGTTGTGGATTCTGATTCAAGAGAACTACAATCCCCTGGCCATTAGAATCAGGTGGGGGTAATAACTTGTTAATATGGCCAGTAGGTCTAAATCAATAAGTCCCAAGCCTAGGTCAAGGAAAGAAACTGCAGTAACTTTCCAAATGTTTAAGAGCCCAGCAATACTGTAAAGGCTAACAAATTGCCTTCTAAAGTAGTAGGAAATCTCATATCTGCATCAAGATAGGCTTTTGTCTTGTAATCACAGACTTGAATGCTAGCCTCCTTGCCATTTGATCTTGAATAAGTCTCATTTTGTAATCTGTTCACTAAACCAAAGCACAGTGGGATGTGTGTCTCTGATTGAAGCCATTTCTCAGTCTTCTACAAAGACAAACTACATCAATGGTCTTTACTTCTGTCCTTTTACAATAAAAAGAATACTCTAAAACAATCTGAAAGCATTTAAAACTAGGTTTGAAATTCAGTGAAAGAAGGGTGTGTGTGTTTTTGAGACTATCTTCTGGGCTATTTAGTCAGCAACCTGTAATTTAATTAATAATCAAACACCCATTTGAGTATTATTGTCTGAAAATATTTGTTTTATTTCAATCATTTATAAATTTATCCACATAATTCTAATAATTTTTAGTCATTTTTCTATTTCTCTTGGAAGGAGAGAATAACCTGGTAACTATTCCAAATTTAGAAAAATTAAGATACCAAAAAATAATCTGCTCTAATTGTTACAAGCCAGAGACAAATCAAAACAGCTCCATGTTTCCTCTCAATGAATATCTGCACTTATTCTTGCATTCTAGGGAGAAAGAAATCAAAAATACGTACAGTGATAACAGATGTGATCTTAAATTTTATAGAAATATTTATATTTATTTATATGGTAGCAGAATATTTCAATTTCATATTAGCATAACTGGAAAAAAAAACAGCCTTGTTGAACTGAGTGAGCTTCTTCTATAAAAGTATTCTGTACTTAATGCAATATGCCAGAAACAATCAATAGAAGCGTGTTTCAATATATATCCTAAATAAATTCTTCCTTAGCTAAAGGTTAATGCTTGTCCTGAAACAGCTTAAGACATTTAGTTCAAAGAGGAAAATAATATCCCTTCTAGTGGCATTTCCTAAATAAACACAAAACAAGCAGGGCATTAGTTTCCTCTGTCTTTAAATCTGATAGCCCAAAGGCATGTATGTTTGTAAGAATCCTTTATGATATCCTGCATTTCTCTAAGTAATATTGCTTGACTTTTTCCTATGAGGTAAAATCCTTCCTTTGGTACTTAGGGGGTCAAGCTGCTCCCAATTAAAATTTGTGAGGCCTTAAAAAAGTGGGCCAGTCACTGTATTTTAGTAATTATGCTTCCAGCAAGTCAAAAGATAGATCTGGAACTGCTCATGCCCCTTGCTGGCATTTGATACCTAACCTTAAAATTTCTGAGGTCAATAATGACAGGCAGAAACATCTCCTGTGGCTGTTACTAGGCTTTAGTAACTCTTAGGGTTAAGCACACATTTCTGCATTTATCTGGCCAAGATGATTGAGACTGTCTCAGAATCACTGAATTTTGCATTTTTCTATATCTAGAAGCTCTGCTGAGGTTGGGATGGGATAGACACAAGGAAGACTGGTTGCCTGTCTTCAAAATAACATCCACCAGTGAGTCTGCTTAAGGTAATTTGTGACAAGGTATTTATTAACTTCGCTCTAATCTAGAAGATGTTAGAGGAAGTGATGAAAGCAAGACTACGAAAAAATTGAGAAAGGTAATCCAGGTTAACATCTTACTTTTTAAATTTATTTATTTATTTATTTATTTTTAAACAGAATGCCTCTCTAATCATTCAGGACAAAGTTTTCTGTATGCTTGTGATGGCCAAAATTGATCACAACTCTATATTTAAAAATGCAAAATCCTTAGTAAAGTACTCAAATTTATCTTCTAAGATACTGAATTTATTGTCTTCATTCCTCCCTAATTTTCCTCTTGGTGATGATCAGATTAACACTGAAATGCATATGGAAAAAGATGTCTCACTATGGTATCAACATAGTTGGCATTAAATGTTATTTGGGATTGATTCTAAACTATATGGGGTCAACAAAGAAACAGACTTCAGCATATACATATAAAGCATTTCACATGTATATAATAAGTTACAATCCTGTTGTCTTGCTTCCAATTACATTGATTGGAATTGTAGCAATTAATTTTTTTGTGGGAACTAAATGAGCAGAACATAAATGTTGGTTTATTAACAGGATATAAATGCATTCCATAGAAATAAAGCATTGCTGGTTCTCATGGATTTAGTGCTGGGAACTGGGAATCTGTCAAGGATCAGAGAAACTACTCAGGAGATCTCTCTCTCTCTCTCTCTCTCTCTCTCTCTTTCTGCCTCTCTGGCAGTGTATGCTGCTAAATGTTTAACAGTTCTCAGGGACAGGAGGCCCTGATTTGGAGCATCCTATAAGTTCCATGGTGTAAGTACATCACTATGGCTGATTTCAAGTCACTTGACCACTTGAAGTCACCCCAGATGCAAAAATTCCTGAAATTTAGCAATTGGTTTCCGTGAGGTGAAACAAACTGACTTCAGTACCATTGTTTCTCTAGTCCACAACAGTCTATTGACCCTTTCTCTACTATCCTTTTGATTCTGTTTGACGACTGTTTTCTCTATTAACTTAACATTTATATGCATGCCTGAAAAGGGCTGTTCCAGCTCCATCTCTACATGATTTAACATTTCGAGGACCCACACATATACTGCCAAAGTTTCTTTGCTCCTAATTTCAAATTTCTACGGGAGTAGCTTATTGGCTTAAATTCCCTAAATTTAAGGGAAGGACAGGTGTTGATGCCAATAATCCAGTATTATATAGACCGAAATGGAATGCTGCTTAAGCCACAAAAAATCCTTACTTGGAGTACTAATATACAACGAACAAAAAAGGCAAGAAACTAGGCTATCGTATACATGAATAATTAACAATGGAAATATATTGTGGCAGCACATGTACATTTTTAAATACATTACTGAATTTTTAAAGAAAATAATGCTTCAGTGCAACTCAAGTTTAACACAAATAATAGTACCACTACATGTGCTATTATTTTACATTTTTAAACTGATAAAAATATTGTAGATTGTATCTAATTTGTGATTTTCATTGATTCTTGGATAAGTGATGAAATGAAAGTCACATATATTAGAATTCTCTTTGATAAACCTAAAAGCAGCATAGGTTATAACTATATATAAATCAGATAAAATAATAATATTCTGAGAAGAAATAAGCATATACATAAGGACAAGCTTTGTATACAAAGAGATCTAAACAAAAGTGTTATTATAAATATTTTTTCAAACACTCCAACATTAAATAACCTCATGACCTCTTTTATTTTTCATAAAATAGTAGGATTTGCCTTATCAACATATCATACATATATTTAATACACATACATGTTTATATTTAATATTTTAATCATATAATTAGGTTATGGATTTTCTACTTTCACTGGCTTATATATAAAGACTTTCATATGACTAACACTCTTCAGAAGTGACTTTTAAGGCTCTTGGTGACAAAAACACATTCTCTATCTGGATGATACAATCTTCTGTAATCTTTCAGCTTTTAGCTGAATCTTTCAGCTTTTTTATCATTGATAATTATTCAGCAATGAAATACGTACAAGTTCAGAATGAATCACTCAATTTCCCTGATACCAAGATAATTCTATCGGCCCAAGGATATTTGTAGTGTGTTTTTTCTTTCTATTAAAATACATTTTGATTTATAAAAGGATTATCTACTCAGTAGAAAAATGGAACATATAAAATCAATAGATTTCCATGCTTACCAAAGCAACATGGTGTATAACAACAGGTGTGTAATTCAATAGAAAACTGTAGGCATTTTATTTTATGATTATGTGTCATTGAGATGATATTGTTAACGTACAAAGACATGCAAAATTCAAGCTGATGTCTTTGTCAAGGACAATGATTGCTGATACTACAGAAGCAACTGATATTAGCTCAAATGAGAGCAAACCAAACTGAAGTTTCTAATTCTTTGTGTTTTTTTCAAAATATGTATCATGGCTTTGTGTGAATTTTATAGTATTCTAGATTTTAACCCAAATGTAATATTATCAAATATGGTACTCATTCCACTGTACTTATTATTGAGGGTACATATGTAAACAGGTTTAATTTCTGGCACAGTATGCTCTCATTGAATAAATAATTAATGAAGACATATGCAATAACATCTATAAGCATCAAGTGGTTATAAATTCCTGAAAATGTGTGGAAAATATGTGATGAATATGGGGGACCAGACCAAGACACCTAAGCATGCCATACAGTTTCAAAAGCAGAGTAGGCTGGTGACTTGGTGTTCCTCAGTATATTTTCAATATATCTGTCCAGCATTGTTTTTAGAACTGGAGCAGATCACTTTGCTTTAGGAAAAGTAAAGAAATGGGGACACTGGGAGCAACAGTCATCCTTTATCTTTTATTCTGGATTAACTGGATGGAACCTCTTGGGAAAGCAGTTATATAGCCCTATAGTGCTCCATGAGTATCTGCCTTTGAGCAAGGTCTCCATCACATGTCAACCCAGCCAAGTGGACAAGTGGTTTTGTAAAAACAGTTTGTATTTGGAGTCTGAAGCAGTCCAATATGTTCAACTGAATCCACCTGAAAGTAGGAATGTACACCAAAGTGACATGTGAGTGAGAGGAAGCCCTAATTTTTGAGTTCGCCTCTTTCATCCCAAGAGGCTTTTGAAAATAAAACTTCCAGCTATATATAAGATTATCTCTAAGAAAAATTCCTGTAAGACAATCTCTTCTATCTCAACGTATTTCTACTGTCATTTTAGTGCCACTCTTACATTAGCATTTTAGACAACTGCCCAGCTGGTTCTACTTAAATGTGGCTTGTGAATGGGCATTCATAAATTTTTCTGAAGAAAGGGTACACAGTTTTTGTAACTTGATTCTCTAAAGGATTCCAATATCAAAATAACTGGAAACACTTTCTTAAAATAATATGAGTTTGGGTGATATTGACAGGTTTCACACTTTAGGAGACAGTGGGAAGAGAGAAACTGGTATATCTTCCATTTGAAGCACTTAATTGTATTGAAAAGGATATGAATTTTATTTAATTCTGTTTTCTCTCAACAGCTGTGTGATCTTGGCAGGACATAACATTCCTGAATCTGTTTAACCAATAAATACTAAAAAGAAGCATTTATCATCTCAATATTTTTTATATATTAAATATTATTTAGAAGCCAGTGTTTATTTTTACTTACACTATAACATTATTTTATTTACACTATAACATTATTTATATTTATACTTTTTAATATAGCATGAATTCCCAAAAACCTTATTTGGTTGGTTCAAAGGAAAGAAACACAGTCATCATTGTATTCACACATCCCACCAGACCATAGAGTCATGGTGTTATGATCTATAAAATAACATTCTTTTAAACACATTTGAATTATTTTGGTCAGCTTAAGGATAAGTTATGAGACAAAATATAAAGGAGAACTAGGAATTTTTAAAAATATATACATGACAATAAGTAATACTCTTTTAAGTAACCCATTTCTTTTAACTAAGAAATTAAATTTTTAAAAACCTATTCCTCATGTTAGCAGTTGCCTACAAGAAGAAGTGACTCAGTCCATTATCAACTTGTCTTTCTACATTACCAGGGAAGTGGTTAATTTTTAAGCTTTTGTACTTCCCTAATCATGCAAATATGGGTTACTCTGAGTACAATCAATAGCCACACAAAGTTTTATAAACTTTTAAATTTAAAAAAAGATTGCATAACTTTTATAAAACTTACTTGTACTGAGTTTCTAAGAAGAATCACTGTTTTTAGAAGAGTAAAAATTTTGTTATGATTTATCTTAAAAATATACAGATGATAAATTTGAAATAGGGTAGGTACACACCACTAAGGTGCTAATTTTTATGAAATTAAAAAGAAGTGAAGCATCTAAATTCATATTTGGTTAATCAGTAGAAAGAATAATTTTTGAACCCAAGAGATACATTGACCTACAAGGAATCTGAGCTCCAAATGAGTAAGAAATCATAAGAAGACAACTAACTACTTTAGTTCAAGTTTTCTCACACAAAATATATTCCAGTGTTATAAAGAAAATTGTATGTGATTTTATTAATGATTTTTGGGAAATAATGAGACAAGGCTGCAACTCCAGAAGTCAGCAAATGAGTCTCAGCATTCAAAAGGAGGGCAAAGGTGAATTTTTAAAACTGAGTTTGTACTGATCCTGAATGAAATTACATAGCACATATGAATATTTGAGCTTCTGCAGAGGAAGAGTACAAAAACAAGCGTCCAAAACAGTTTACCAAAAACTATTTGACAGATTAAAGTAAAAAACTAAAATAACACAAAAACATGAGTAAATGTTGTATGTTCATTCTGTGCTTGCCTTTTCCATAAGTTCAGACAACTCCATTCACACAGGCAAAGCAAAACTATTAATACTTCCATTTCTTCATTCATAGTAATCACTCAGAATCCTCCTGCTTTTCTGTCTCATCTTCTCCAATTCCATTTTTTTTTTTCAGCTACTGATTTGCTCTTTGGATTTCTGCCCTCTTCCTGTAAGGCAACTCACAGCTAGAGAAATATCCGACACTAGAGAAATATCTGTTAGATCCTGGTAACGTAAGATGAATTGGAAGCAGTTGTATGAATGAAGTGTGCAGAGTAATGAGTTAGTGCATCGTTTCTTAGTAGCCTGGCTTGGGTCTGCTCCTGTCCTACTTTTTTTCAGTGTTTTGTCACTGATTCATGGGAAGTGATAATCAAGTTGGCAACAGACAAATTTGGGAGCCTGGCTAACACACTGGCTGACTAAATAAAGTTCTAAGACATGGCTTAACCAGCTGGGCCCAAATATATATATGGTATTGATAGGAAGGCTAGCATTTCTTGTACAAAGATGATTTAAATTTTTCTTGATAGAATCTTGTGAGTAAATAGCCCAAAAGACTGCCAGAAAGCTGAAGCAATCTTCGTATTACTTAGCAGTATCTAGAACATTTGAAGAGATGGTATTGATCTGTTAGTAAACATAGGAAGTCAGAGAAGGAAATGAAAATATGTTAAACCACGAGAGTATTTTACAGAATATTTTAGACACTTTTTAACTTAATCTTTACAATAGCCTCTATATTTGCTGCTAGTAGCATTTACAGATGCAAAAATTAATATTCGGGGAGTTAAGCAATTTTCCCAAGATCGTGGGTACTATGCTGGAAATAGGACTGTAAGCCATGTTTGTGTGATTCTTAAATATACAGGTTGTGTATGGATCCTAGTAGGTATTCAAACTGAAGTGAATATGGTGAGGAAAGTGGAAACCATTTAGCAAAAAAAAAAACAGAAAAGGAACTAGCGTGTTAAGACTAGGCAAGAGAAGATGTATGTTAGGCAAGATCTTTATGTTGAGATATTTCAAAAAAGTGGGAATTATCAGTCTCCAAAAGTATAAGCACAGGTTAAATGAACATTTGTCAAACATACCGTACACATTAGGCAGTTGACGAGATAGGTAGTTTTTAAGGTGTTTTTCAAATAAAATAAATTCTGATTATAGAACATCTATGAATGAAAGGCTCCAAAACTGAACCAGAAAGCAAAAGTATGGAAAAAGAAGACAAATAATATTCAATCATATGTCTTGGTAATACACACACAGATTATATAACATTCTGAATCAGAAGTTGGCAGATGCTCTGAAATAAGTTCCAAAGCACCAGAAGACTTTGAAATAATCTTTTGTATATAAAGTTGCTCTGGCTTCAGTAAAAATTAAATCTTAATGAAATATAATCATTTAATGATTTCATTCAGATTAATGAATTTCAACTCTTAGTAGGCTAGTTATTTCAAATAGTATTTGAAGACCAAAAGGAAGTTTACAAAATATAATTCTCTTTTCAGTGCATGATTTTAGAGACATATTCATTGCACTATTACATCGTGCCAAACACTAAAGGAATTGAATATAACAATGAATAATACAGAGTTCTTTGTATATGAACTACCACATATAAGAAATATATTTTGATTTGTCTTTTAAGAATAAAATAATTATGCTGCACCATTCATACTTGGTTTCTTGTTATGACCAAATTCATATCTAGTGTAAGAAATCTTGTGAGATTTAGATACACAGTTGCTTGCAAACAAATACAGCTAAGATCATAACCTTGATTCAAAGATAAAGTAATCAAAACAGCATGGTACTGGCATTAAAACAGACATATAGACCAATGGAACACAACAGCAAGCTCAGAAATAAATCCATTCCTTAACAGTCAATCAATCTTTGACAAAGGTGCCAAGAACACATAATGAGGAAAAGATGATCTCTCCAATAAATGGTGCTGGAAAAACTGAAAATTCACATGTAGAAGAATGAAATTAGTCCCTTATCTCACTCAATATACAAATGTCAACTCAAAGTGAAATAAAGATGTAAATACACTGAAACTTTAAAATTACTAGAAGGAAACAGAGGGGAAATGTTTTAGGACATTGGTTTAGGCAAATATTTTATAGCTAAGACCTCAAAAACACAAGAGACAAAAGCAAAACTAGACAAACAAGATTACCTCATACTAATAATCTTGCGCACTGCAAAGGAAGCAATCAACAGAATGAAGAAGAAACCTATAGAATGGGAGAAAAAATCTGCAAACCATACATCGTATAAGAGGTTAATATCCAAAATATCTAAGGAACTCAAACAACTCAATAGTAAGGAAACAAATGACTCAATTAAAAATGAGCAAAGGACCTCAGAAGATATTTTTCCCAAGAAGACATACAAATGGCCAACAGGTGTATGAAACATGTTCAACATCACTGATCATCAGGAAAACACAATTAAAACTATAGTGAGACATCACTTCATGGGGTTAAAAGAGCTATTACCAAAAAGACAAAAGATAAGTGTTGGCAAGGATGTGGAAAAAAGGTAACTGTTGAAAACTGTGGTAGAAATGTAAATTAAGAAATCATTATGAAAAACGGTATGGAAATTCTTCAAAATATTAAAAATAAAACTACCATATGATCCAGCAATCCTACTTCTAAGTATGTATCCAAAGGAAATAATATCAATATGTCCAAGAGATATTTGCACTCCCTTGTTCATCACAGCACTATTCACAATATCCAAGATACGGAATCAATCTAAGTGTTCATTGATGGATAAATGTATAAAAATGGTATATATAAAGGATGAGAAAATATTCAGTCTGGAAAAAAAAGAAGGAAATCTTGTCATTTGCACAACATGAATGAACCCGGAGGACATTATGCTAAGTAAAATAAGTAGGCACAGAAAAACAAGAACTGCACGATGATCTCACTTATATGTGTAATATTTCTTTAAATGCATAGAAGCAGAGAATATAATGTGGTTCCCAGTGGTAGTGGAAGAAAGGGAGGTGTAGACAAAGAGTAAGAAGTTTCTGTTAGGATGAATAAGTTCTGGAGATCTACTGTACAGCATGATGACTATGGTTAATAATACTGTATTTTATATCTGAAAATTCCTTAGAGTAGATCCTAAGTGTTCTTTCATATATACACACAGATATAACTATGTGAAGTTATAGATGTTAATTATCTTTACTGTGGTCATCATTTCACAATGTGTACTAATATCAAAACATCACACTGTATACCATTAAAAATGTACATATTTTACTTGTGAAATATACCTCAATAAAGATGGAGGAAGAAACCAAAGATCATGATACTCTAATTGAAAACAAAATATTTAGAATTAGTCAGTGTTTTAAAAGACGATACATGCAAACAATTTGCTTCCTAGTTTTTGTTTCCGTTTATCATACATGCTCTCACTGTAGAAGAAAATCTTCTTAGGTATTAAAGGAAATTAAAAAGAAATGTCTCAGTGCTGAATTATCTTCAGTTTGCCTTTGGGACAAAATCAAAAGCTCTTTATATAATTATCACCTGTTGAAACTACACTGCAAGAACTATGATTTGTTTTTAGGCAGTTAGGCAATATAAGGGTGATTTTGTTTAAAAGTGATTTTCACCTGACGATGATATGCTTCAATAACATCAAATATGTAATTTTGCCCCACAATATTCTTAATTCCAACATCCTAAAAGCCTTCTGATTCTATAATAACATGGAGAAAAGTATTTAGGGCATAATATTAAGTGAGTGTATGCAATGACTGCAATTACATAAAGGGACACACACCCACAAAACATATACGGATTCCCAACTCTTTTCTTCTCTATTCTCATTCCCTCCCTTTCTTGCACTGGGCATTCTCATCCGTTTCAATTATTGGAGCTGAAGCCTCCATAATGATGCTGAATTACAGATGCAAATTTCCAACTTCATATAGAATAAACAGATCTGGTTGTGCTAAAGTCGAATGGAAAGTGACAACATTTTTAAAGTAAATTAACATTTCCTACCACTGTCTTTTCCTTCCCCTGCATACCTTACATGAGTTACGCTATCACCATTCAGTCCAGTAATTCCCCACCTCTCCTTTTCTACATTTTTTTCTTTCACCTAGTAATAATTATGTTTCATAGTTTTCCTTACCTTTCTTCTTAATTCAACAGTCTCATATTTGGTTTATATTCCCTCCCATTTAGGCTCCCACTGATCATCTGTTTTACATAGTATGACTCAAACTTCCTTTCTGAAATAAAGATGTGTTTGAGTTACCCTCTCTCTCAAAAATGGAACAAAACAAAACAAAAATCCTTACATAGCCATCCATGACATACAGACTAAAATTATTTTAAGGCCTTCTGATAGCTGACTTTAATTTTTGCCCTATCACAGTCTGCTACACACCATATAGCCTATTTTCCAGCTATATTGGAAGTCTTTTTCATGTACACTCTTGATGCAGATACGAAATCGGGCTCGTCTATCAAGGATCAGCTCAAATATGACTCTGTCATTAACTTTATTTTCCAGTAATCCACTCTTAAGAGTTAGTTCTGTTTTTACTGCTCCGAATAGCACTCTTCACAGTACTAGAGAACATTTGTACAATTGTATTAGATCACTTACATATAATTATCATTGGCCACAATTGTGAGAATGTTGCGAGAAAAAATAATGCAAGTTATTCATCTTTGTCCCTCCTATGTACACAACAGAAGCTACAAAATAGTTTTTGAGTGAATGAGTGGACTCACAGCAAAAAATTCATTTTTCTTTTAATATGACCTTAATGAAGGAAATTATGATAAGCTATGCAGCTCTATGTAAGAATTCTATATATATCTTAAATGGGAAGCTCTAGGAGACTGATTATCCTCTTTTGTATTTACTGAAAGAAGAGACAATTTAAAAATAAAATTATATAAATCTAGAAACATCAAAATAAAATTCTGAAATTGTGAAATAATAAAAAAGCACTGATGATTATATGATCAGGTGTTCTTGAGTGTGATAAAATTTTGTTGTGGCGTAACATGGGAAGAGATATTAATCAGGTAATGCTAATGTATAACTTAACCAAGTAACTCTAATGATACAGTAAAGTTAGCCATATTTGTGAAATTAAAAGTCCTTAAATATAAGAAATTGTACCAGTTTATAAAGTAATAATTTGTTGTTACTAAATTAATATCAAATTTTGCAGATGTATTTTTATGTAAATAAAACTTAGATATTATTAGAAGTCTTTCATGTGGAAAGCTCTCCTAAATGTGGTTAGGATTAAAAAGGGTATGATTGGAAGTATAAAGAAGAGGTCTTGTTCACAAAGGGGCTCCCCTGTGATAATACTGCTTCAGCTAAATCCAATTTTTACTTCTGTATTCTGAATGAATAGCATAATAGCAGCAGATGTTATGGCAGAGGTAGTAACCACCTCCTCATGGTGATCAGGAACTGGCTATCTGTCCCAAGATACCCCAAGCAAAGCTCGTAATATTTCTGCTGTAATTCAGGACAGGAAATGACTAGACTTAATCTATAAAAGTGATCAAATTCCTCATTATATCTCTCCTAACACTAGATATGCATAAAATATTGTTTTCATTTTTCTTTTCTTTATAGTTGAGTTATAAGGAAAAAGTCTGTGGGACATTCTTGCTACTAGGCAATTTTTGAAAGAACTCTTTACATGACAATGAGAAATGCAATCAATATAGCCTTTATGGGGAAGGAAGGCAGAGAGAGAGAGAGAGAAGGAGGGAGAGAGAATGAAAAAAAATGTTACTTCAGGGTGAAAAAAGGAAAAAAGCAAGAAAGACATTTTTTTGTGGGTGCTATGGTATGCCACCCATTTCTCCCTTTGGGGATGCAGACCTTTATTATTTCAGCTACAAAGAGTGTTGTCTGCTGATGAAACAAAGCTGAGTATTTCCTTAGGCCTTGCCCTTGACCAAAGTGGGGACTGTTCACACAGGTGGAACCCGTAGCCCACAACTACGACTTGTCGATGAAAGGAGCCAGTTAGGCTCCTTCCTTGCCTCAGTTAGGAACATTTCTCAACTGCTGTTTAGCTTCAGAGCAATCTGTGGAGGTGGGGGAAAGTCTTTTTTTGCAACTGCATCTCAATTCTATGTCTCACTCTGCTCAGTTACATGGCTTTTACTCCCTCCCAGATGTTATCCACTAGAGGATTCAAGTGTCTTGAACGTAAATCCTGGTTAAGGGTCTATTTCCCAAGAAATCTGATCTAAAACAGTATAAATCAAAGTCAAGACAACAGTAATATAGGTAATTTTCAGAATCTAATAACTCAGAAATAAGACGAGTCGGAGAAATCATTATCTATAGGACATGGTTGAGCCTGAGGGAAGCTGAAGCAGTTGAGTTGAGGGCCTGACACATAGCAGAGACTCCAAGTAATACCTCTTTGAGAAATGAATAACTAAAAACAGGTCAAGTATGCTAGAAGTATATGGACAATAAACTAGAAAAAAACAAGTGGGTGTTGAACTCTTAGGTTCACAAACATGACCTGATAGAAAAACAATGATTCTGAGTTATTAAGGAAATACATGAGTTATTAAGCAAATTTAGAGACTATCCTATCAGTTACTGGTAATAATAATGATTTAGGGGAGACAGTGATATTAACTGTATGATACAAAGTTCAAGAGGAGGAAAAAACCAAAAGAAGCAAGCATACGTTAAGATGCCTATTAGAAATAGACACAGATCCATATCTGAATCCTCTGAACAAAGAGCTAAGAAATACTGCCGGGGCAAAAAACTGTCTAACATTTTCATGAAATCATCATACAATGCTAGGGAAAAAAAAAAAAAAAACACTCACCATGTATCGTTTCAGCCATAAACTTAGGCTACAATGATTAAATGTCACATACAAAGTTAACTTTCTTCATACACTTATGATACAACAGAAACTATCACCTTTGTTCACAACAAAATTTTTAAACCATAAGCAAACTCTAGAAAAATAGCACTTGGTTTTTCTTCCCCTCTCTAATGTCCTCAAATTTGTGATTGGTCAGATAAGCCAAAATATTGTAGTAGTAATCACCAGAGATAGAATCTTTTAATTGCAAATGGCATCATCAAAGTCTAAAGTGGAATTATATTTACTCAGAGTATCACAGAAGAGTTGTACCATTTTAATAAGTGACAGCTTTCACATAAATTACTATATCATGCTAACCTTTTGAAAGTCTCAAAATAAAGTCATGCCAGCATATAAATTACCAAATTATCACTCATATACAAGCAAATTGAGAGCTGAAGAAAAAGAGATGAAAATTTTGTCTCTGTGTATTATTTATGCAAATCATTAAATGAATACTATATCTTTATGAACCTCCTATTACTACATGAATCATTGTTGAGACAATTTTAAGTTGCAGGCAGCAACACAATTTGGAAACACAGTGAATGCATTCATGCTATCTTGGAGATGGGCAAATGTCTTAACAATTACTGGTAAAATCTAAAATTACAAAATGAAAAAATAGATAAATAATATTTCTTATTTCTTTCTGAAATTCAGTAAAAATATTGCACATTAAAAATACTGAGCCCAAGTCTGTGACCTTTCCGCAATGAAGGTGAGCATGAGAACGTTCCTTAAGTGGCAATCAATCTAGGGCTTTAATTCCTTCAGTGCCAGTCAAATGAATGTGGAAGAGTACTGAACAATGTCCTTCAGGAATAAATTTATGTAAATATCACAAAGCTTTTGTAAGTGTACATTGCTTGAATGGAGAAAAGCAACAAAAACAAAAAAAATCCAAAGGATCTTGAGAAAGTTGTAAATTGTGAGAAAATATGTTACAATAATATAAATAAGGGCTTTCAGTGTGCATCTAAGCAGAAAAGCAATTACATTTTGTTTCCAGGGAAAAATATAATTTTAACGATTCATTTAAATGATGGTGACCTGCCCACCCAGAAGCTGTTTTTCCTTCCTTCCAATTTATCTGTAGATGAAAATATGCATTAAATATTGCCACACAGCTGTCACTCTCTACTTGGCAGGAAAATTGAAGCTATGATAGCACATATTGCTTATTATGCTAAAAGCTGAAAACAAGTACTTAACCAGGTACATGTCAAACACAATTTCAAAAAAAAATTCACACAATAAATGAACACCACAAAAATAGATCTTAAAAACTCAATTAAGTGGATATATTTTATAACATGTAGTGAAGAAATTCATGAACAAAAACCAATTTTTTATAAGAAAATTCCACATTTGTAAGTGGATTATTGTTGTTGAAAATAACCTCGAAGTCTGTACATGATGACAGCGTCTAGGTGTGTAAGTCAGAGCCTTTAATCCCTAGCTGAGTTTGGGAGAGTTTTGCTGAGTTGAGGATGCTCACTAGGTGGTATTATTTTCATATGTAAAGCTTTTTAAAACTTTTTCCTAAAGCCCTGTGGTAAAAACAAAAAAAAATTCTAAGAAAAATATTGCCTTTCACTAGGATATAAACTATTTAAATATTAGTATAGCTAATAATCATATATTTTGTAGTACTTCCTGAAAATTATGACAACTTGGGTCTAATTTCTGTAAAATTCTGAGCAAGTCACATTATCTCTCTGAATTCCATTTTTTCCTTTTTAAAATGAAGGATGGCCAGGCATGGTGGCTCACACTTATAATCCCCACACTTTGGGAGACAGAGGCAGGTGGGTCACTTGAGGTGAGGAGTTTGAGATCAGCCTGGCCAACATGGTGAAACCCTGTCTTTACTAAAGAAATACAAAAATTTTATGGGTACGGTGGCACATGCTTGTAATCCCAGCTACCTGGGAGGTTGAGGAGGGAGGATCACTTGAACCCTGGAGACAGAGGCTGCAGTGAACAGAGACTGCACCACTGCACTATAGCCTGGGCAACAGAGTGAGATTCTGTCATAATATAATAATAATATAATATAATATAATATAGGAGTTATACTGGCAATCTAACATTTCTGAGTTTCTAAATTAAAACAATAACAAAAATAATCATATTAAATGAAATCTAGAACAATGTGATTTGGCAAGAAAAATAGTTTTTAAAATGAAAGTGAATCAGACACAATAATCAAACAGAGCTGAGTTTGATTTCTGACTGCCATTTAGCTGTGTGACTCTGGACTGGTACCTGAAATTTCTCCTAGAAGAGAGTTATGTAAATAACAAATTATGGAGGCCCAACCATTACCATGTTTAAGTAATTTGTGCCCATCATCCACCCCCATCTACAAGTATTTTAGTCACTTTATCCCTATGAATGAAAACAATTTCATCTTTTTCACAGAATGGTGTTAAAATGCAATGAATATGCAAAGTATCTAAACCATGTAGCTGACGATTTTTTTTGAAAAGTTAATTTACCCTTTTATTCTCCAAGTGGCAAGAAATGTAGAAAAGAGTATTTCAATGTTCTTTAATATCTCTTGGAATTTCATACTCTATTAAATCAATAGAAAATGAAATGCTTCTTGATATGATGCCTCCCATATACCCCAGCCCTTCCCATCCCAGTGATTATTTTGGTGGAAATTGTTAGGTTAGCATATGATCACTTCTGTACTTATCACAATTACCATTAGTGATTTGAATAAGTATAACTTTCTGTCTATACAGCGCTAGACCATATCTTCATAAGGTCAGGAGCCTCTGTCCATCTAGTTTACTGCTGTCAGCATCTGTCACTGTACTTTGTCGTTGGTCAATAAATATTCTGCAATGAATAAATGAATGCTGCACATCTTGACATCTTCATCTCTGAGTTCTGTTCTTCTCACCATGCTGCTCCTAGCTTCATGCTTCCAGCACAAAAACAACTCTGTCCTTTAAAAAAGCTGAAAAAGTACCAGCTCTTAGTATCTTCACCTTTCACTCCAAGCAATAGAGTTACTGACAGTTGCTTTATTCAAGTTTCTTTAAAATTTAACTTAAAAGTCTTCATGAAGCTGTAAATCCCTAACACAACTCTCTTTTCCATGCAAGTGGAGAAGATTTATTCTATTTAGTTCCACTGGGCTGAACTAGGCCCATGAGAGACAGTCGTGTTTCATACCAACACTAACTTATGAATCCAGCATGTATTCCACCGTAAGCCTAAACAGTCTTCACCCTAACTTTGGGTCATGCATGTCTATAAAAAGCTAGACTGTGAGAGGTCCATTTATATGTTTTACAAGGCAGTCTTCTCTAGGAAAATAACTCACTAAAAGGAAAGTGACGATTGCATTATTTGGGCTATGAATGGATGCTTAAAATCACTCATTCATTTAAAATTATTTATAATCCAAATCAAATAAATCATGGTTCTTGCTCTCAAGCATCTTACATTAATAGGAAAAACTCGGCAATAAATCAATAACATCAAAAGATTGTTGCAAGTGCAATAGAATACAGAGGTGGTTATGAGTATGGGCTACCATCTATCACTCTGGCTGCCCTCTGCACAGTCCTTGGAGTGTTGTACGTGCCACTGGAATGGCTCCAACATTTGATGTCCACCATAGCTTTGAACATCTACATGGAAAGCTGGAGCAAGAATGGAAAATGTTGAATGCAACACTGTAACTGTAAAACAGAATCCTTAGAACACATTCTCAAGAATAACTGCCAAGTATTTGGAAGTGAGGTCAAGGTCCCAAAGAGAATGACAGCAGTGCCAGAAATTCCCAAACTTCTTAATGTTTAGCTTGTCCACCAGGAAAAAGCTATTAAAAATGAGATAGGCTACCTTGTAAGATGATGAGTTTTCTGCCTGTATCTTCTCAAGCAATAGCCTCTGCCAGAAGCACATGGAGTGGGTCACTTAAAAATCATCCCTTCATCTTTTAGATCTCAAGACTCTATAATGTCATATAATGAAGCATTACATATATATTTTGACCTAAGCATTGTGTTCTTTTCTTGTGTACTTTCCTTGGCAATACCTTGTACTTTGAAGAAATAGGCATATAGGGTGTATAATGTAATAAAGATTGTGCCATTTGCTGCAGGTCATTCTGTGTGGTTTTCTGTCCAATCTCATACCAGGGTTGGAATGAATGAAATCTGCAAATATCAATGGTTCATGCTGACTAAGCTATTTTGGCATCCATTGATTGATTTTAAATGGGAACACTTGCGATCCAGTTGGTTTTAACTATTCATAAGAACCAGCATATTGTTTTCATGTGCCCCTTTTCTTACTGAGCTTTCCACTGACTTTCCACTAACACTTTTTCTCTACTACTTCCTGTGGTGGGTAACACCCTGACAGCTTTTACCTAGCATGCAATTTACCCACGTTTGCACTGCATGATATGGAAAGTACCAGCTAGAATTATAAAGGTTTCAGAGATAAGAAAAGGTATCCTGCTATGTTTCAAATGAGGCCAAACTTAGTGAGAGTAACTTAGGTCCCTTATGTACAATAACAATTCTAACACTTAGAAAAGAATCATGTAGTTTCATTTGAAAACCCAAGAATATATGCTTTTAAATATTTAAGCTATATAACACATAGTTTCACTCTAAAACTACAATGAAATCCTTAGGCTGAAACAACTTAAAAATCTATTTGAGGAAATACAATACAGAAAAACAATGAGGAATGACAGAATGTAACATGTAAAAAACTGATAAATAATGTGGCACATGCTATATTTATTCTCTAGAAATTCAGCCTTCCTAATCTATCAGAATCACGTAAATTCTAACAGAAGACATGTGCATGAAATAGACTCTGAAAAAGATTGAAGATGTGCATTACAAATAGAAACAACATCAAAAATATACAAACAAGGGATAAAACAATTTGTATTGGGGACAAGCGTGAAGTTAGAAATAACTTAGAAGTTAGAAATTAGTCAGTTACAAATAACTATCTTCATGGAAGTAAGAGAGAGAAAATAAGCTCAGCTTATGAAAGACTTTTTAATAAAAGTAGATAAGTACAGACTCAGTACAGTAAGCAATAGGAAAACAACATATGGTCTTCAACCAAGGAATGAAATGAGGAAAGTGATGTATAATGAAACTATAAAAAGACATTATCATCCAGGATGACTCGGTTATGAAAGGGAGTAAGAATAAAAGCAGGGACCCCAGGTATAAAGCTAGTTTAAGAAGGGTGATGAAAATGCAAACAGCTCTTCTCAATACTATTTACTTATTGAATATTCAGGCAGATTTTTCTCCCAGTATAAAATACTACTCAATAAAAATGTCACTTATTGTAAATGCCCATATATAAAATTAAAATATTAATCTATATAGAAACATGCAAAGTTGTAAAAGTAGGAGACTAGTGACCTTATTCAACCATTCATTCAACCTTTAAATACCTAATAATGATCAAGGATCCTGGTCGATTGGAAGATACAAGGATGGTGAATTTTCTTTGGTAACCCCACCATCACCAAGTCAAACTGGAATACTCTGATCCCAAATACCTGAATAGTTGTCGTTCCCGTCTCTATACACTTCGTAAGTTATTGAAACGAGAAAAATTTCCTTATCCCCCTCGCAGGGCATGCGATGGGGGTGTAGCTTGCTTCTTCAGTGCCCCACTGCTCAAAACCCCTAGGGGGAGCAGGCACACAGGCAGGTTTTGGGGCTCCGACCCCACGGCAGGTGTGAGCGTGTGTTACAGGGTTTTAGTTTAGCCGTCAGTGGACGGCTTGTCTTAGCTCAGTTAGACCCCCTTCCTTATCACAAGGACAGAGGGCTTTCTGTATCCTGGGGTTTCTCGCCATGGCGTACCAGAAGAATCGCATCACAAGGGGGCTTGGAGAATGAGTACAAGGTTTTATTGAGTAAAAGTAGCTCTCAGCAGATGGGGAAGCCAGAAGGGGTTTGGAGTAGGAAGGTTGTTTTCCGCTGGAGTCAGGCTGTTCCGCGGCCCAGGATCTCCTCCAACCGCCCCCACCAAACTCTGGGTGGCTCCGCCAGTCAATGGCCTGCTGGACTGTCGGTACTCCTCTTGACATCACTGGGGTGCTCCTCTTGACATCCTCTCGATGGCCAGCTGCTTGTGTGTTCATCTACCGGTGTGTTTCTCTTTACGTCCAGGCACTTGTGTCTTTGCCCACTAGGGTCTCAGTGTTTTCATAGGCACAGGATGTGAGCATGACATGCCAGGGTGGTCTTGGGAAATGCAATACTAAGGGCAAAAGTAGGAGTGCCTGTCCTCACCTAGGTCCGTTGGCACAGGCCTAAGGGTGGAGCCCTTGAGAGGAACCACGCCCTTCTCTACCCAGCACTTCCCTGCCCCTCCTTCCCTATCATTAGCAAGTCTTTTTCTACTGTTAAAATGCTGACCAAATCTAACTGCTGCAACCCCTTTGCATTATCCTAATTAGATCCTCACTGTTTCTCCCAAGAGCATAATGAACTAGATTCTATGATCCCCATACCTTTAATTTCATTTTTTTCCAATCTAATCCTCATACTACCTGAAAGAGATTTCTAAAGGAAACATCTGGTTCCCTTTAAACACCAGTCATGATATCCTATTCCATGCAAAATAAGACATTGATTTCCCAGCAAAGTAGATAAGGCCCTTCTATCTACTGCTGTGGCCTCATCTGCCAGAGCTCTCCCTAATTCCCTGCTTGCACTGCAGTTCCACAAAGCTATTCTTTTACCAGATTTTCAAACCTTCATGATTTTACCTTAAATTGTTTCACCATTACTCAACACCTGGAGAGATTTTTCTGATACATTAAGGGAAGTTCTAATGTTACTTCCTCTTATAGAGCCTTCCCCAGCTTCCCTGTGAAGTTTTACTTTGTGCTTCCAAGAATTATGTATGTTCCTTTATTGTAGACTTTTAATATGGCTTTATATTATGTGTGCATCTGTTTTCCTCCTATTTTAGCAGTTATCTCTTTCAGGACAGATAACATGTTTCAGTCATGATGTATCCTAAGTAATCAAAACAGTGCTTGGCACAGAATCTGTCTTAAAATATTTTTTGAATGAACAAATGACTTTTAATGTAAACAATGGGGAAGCTTTTAAATTTATTTATTTAATGGCTTTGAGATATGATTTATACACAATAAAGTTCACTCAATGAATTGTGCAATTCAATATTCCATATTTTAGCATATTTAGAGTTGTAGAAACATCTACATAATCAAATTTTCAAACATTATCATAATCCCAGAAAGAAACCTTTCATCCATTAGCAATCACTCCCCATACCCCTTTCTCTCCAGCCCTATACAAGCAGTAATCTAAATTCTTTCTCTACAGACTTGACTATTCTGGACACTCCATATTACTGATTTCATGGACATACCACACTTACATTTATGGTTATGCTTTATTTGTTGTATGGCTATACTAATTTCCTATTGATGAAAAATAGTTTCATTTTATAATATTTGGTTGTTACAAACAATCCTGTAATAATGTTACCTTGCATCTAAGTTATTTTGTTACTGTATAAGTAAATAAAGAGAATAATTTCTGGGAGCGAAATTTTATGTAAAGTTCATTACAGTATACCACTTTGTACTCCCACGAACAATGTTGGGATGGTACAGATTCTCCACATTCTTGCAAATCTAGTAAGTTGCCCAACACTTTGTTTTCTAACAAACTAATAGGTAATAAATTATATGTGAATAGAGATTTAATGTATATTTATCTGATTATGAACAATTTTGAGTATTGTCATCTTTACTACTCAATTGTGTTTCATAACCTATGAATCCTCTGTTAATATTTCTGCTTGTTTTTCACCTGGAGTTCTGCTGCTTTTTTATTTACATACAGGAACTCTGTATTTGGAAAATAGGTCTTTTGTATCTGAAATGAGCTTAATCAGATATTTTCCCAGTTTTCTGCTTCACTTTGCTTATGCTGGCTTTATCAAATTTTTAAAACATTATTGCATATCATCAAATTTATTTTATTGTTTTATAGCTTCTGGTTATTATTTCATTGTCAGAAAGGCTTCCACTATCTCAGTTTACAGAAAAATATTTTTTTTCTGTATTTCTTCTAGTTCTTTTGTGATTTAATTTCTTATATTTGTTTTATAATTTGTTCCTTCTGAAATTTTCCTTCATAGAAGGTGTGATATGCAAACAGAATTTTCTTTTTAGGTGGCTACCTGGTAGTCTGTAACCCTTTACTGAAAACTTTATCTTTTCCTTACTTTATGAATTCTGCCCTTTCCATATACTAACCGTGTGTGTGTGTGTGTGTATGTGTGTGAAGTTTTGCATGCAAAATTAATGTCTTGTTTTGGGAAAACCACCCCACTCAAAGACTGCAAAGGATACAAAGAACAGGCTAACATGTACAAGTACCTGGGTATTTAACTTAGAGGAATCTTTTTGGAGGTAGCTCTTACATTTAAAAGCTGAGAGAATCAGAGAGGAAAATAAGACAAAATCTGTCAACTTCTGTGTTAAATATTTTCTAACCCAAATGCTGACAGAAACCTAGTATATAGATGGGACGTAGACAGTGGTACAAGAATTCAGGCTAGCCTGTGGCTACAGCAATGGTCACACAGGATACAGTTGCCATCAGTAGGACACCAGAGAAAGACATTCAGTTAACAGAGGAGAGTCTTTAGTAGAGAATCCACGCAAGTGAAAGGAAGGATTATAACATGTTGCATACAAAAGGAAGCTGCAGGACAGAGAGAGTCCCTAACCACACAATCGGAGAGAACTGCCTATAGGAATAATCAAGCACATTAACTAATTCTTTTAGAAGGCAGATACCTAGATAGAATCTGAAGTATCAATGAGGCTCTCATTCACAGAGAATTGCCTTTCCTTGGTTAATTCTCTTATTTAAAAATTTTATCATTAAAAAACACTTATCATTTTGCATAAGAAATCATTCTGTACCCCCAAGATCTTTAGTTTTTATGCTCCATTTAAAACCTATCATCTGGTGACTTGGGCTTCTGCAGGAATATTCAAGTAATTCTTAAAGATTGTTAGATCAAAAGGCAGGGAGTATGGATTCACCCTTACTTATATTAATAAGGGTTTCCCATGTCTTAAACTGGGACAAAGTCTTGATCCAAGTTTAAGTTACTGACATCAGTTAATCACTTAAACTAATTCAGTGAAATTACTCTGACAATGAAATATCACAATTTTATAAATTTTATTATTTTTTTCTCCTTGGGAAACCTTTGAAGCTGTCCAAGAGAAAAACTGCTTCTCCATAAGGCATTTTTTTTTTTTTTTTTTTTTTTTTTG
>NW_012121043.1:10651315-10662628 GCF_000951035.1 Colobus angolensis palliatus | reverse complement strand
CATAAGGCATTTTCTAATGGGAATTGGCACAGTGGCTCATGCCTGTAATCCCAACTATTTAGGAAGTTGAGGTGGGGGAATTCCTTGAAGCCAGGAATTTGAGACCAGCCTGGGTGATACAGTGAGATCCCCATCTCAAAAATAAAATAAATACTAGAAAAGTTCCCAAAATTTGAGAAAGACATAAATATCTAGGTACAGGAAGGTCAGAAACTACCAAATTCATATGACTCAAATAAGACTACTTCAAGGCATACAATAATTAAATTATCAAAGGTCACAGACAAAGAGATGACCCTAAAAGCAGCAGCCCAAAAGAAGCAAAGAAAATGAAGGAACTCCAAATCATCTGTCAACAGACTTCCCAAAAGAAACCATACAGACCAGGTAGGAGTAAGAGAACATTTTAAAAATGCTTAAAGCGAAAAATCCTGCCATCCAAGAATACTGTATCCAGTAAAGCTCTCTTCCAATATGAAGGAGAGATAGTCTCTCACAGACAAGCAACAGTGGAGAGAATTTATCATTACCAGATCTGTCTTATAAGAAATGCTTTGGGAGGCCGAGACGGGCAGATCACGAGGTCAGGAGATCAAGACCATCCTGGCTAACACGGTGAAACCCCATCTCTACTAAAAATACAAAAACTAGCCGGGCGAGGTGGCGGGCGCCTGTAGTCCCAGCTACTCGGGAGGCTGAGGCAGGAGAATGGCATAAACCCGGGAGGCGGAGGTTGCAGTGAGCTGAGATCCAGCCAGTGCACTCCAGTCCGGGTGACAGAGTGAGACTCCGCCTCAAAAAAAAAAAAGAAATGCTAAGGGGAGTTCTTCAATCTGAAAGATGAAAAAACAGAACAAACAAACAAAAAACTAACATGCAAAAAGAAAACATTTGAAGGTATAAAACCCACAAGTAGGAAGAGTAAGTCACTGAGAAATCCAGAATACTCTAATATTGTAATTGTGCTGTGCAATCCACTTATAACTCTAGTATGAAACCAAAAGATAAATTTATCAAAAACAATAATTGCTATAGCAACTTAAGAGATAGGCAATATGACAATATGTAAATTGATACAACAAAAGGACAAAATGTTGGAGTGCGGAGTTAAAGTGTGGATTTTATTTTCATTTTCTGTTATTTTATTTTTTTTTGAGACAGAGTCTTGCTCTGTCACTCACCCAGGCTGGAGTGCAGTGGCACGATCTTGGCTCACCGCAACCTCCGCCTCCCAGGTTCAAGCGATTCTCCCTCCTCAGCCATACAAGTAGCTGGGACTATAGGCACACACAACCACCATGCCCGGCTAAGTTTTTGTATTTTAGTAGAGATGGGGTTTCACTATGTTGCCAAGGCTGGTCTTGAACTCCTTAGCTTAGGCAATCTGCCCACCTAGGCCTCCCAAAGGGTTAGGATTATGGGTGTGAGCCGTGCCTGGCTCATTTTTTGTTTTTTTTCTCTTCTGTGTGATCTAAAATAACTTGTCATTTTTTCAAAATAATATGTTATAAGAGTTTTCATAAGCCGCATGGTAAACACAACGCAAAATTCTATAGTAGATTTACTAAAAATAAAAACAAAACAATAAATTAAAACACACTATCAGACAAATGAAGTATTCTATAGTATTATAGTTCATTAACTTTAGAGAAAATAGGCAACTGATATGGTTTGGCACTGTGTTCCCACCCAAATCTCATCTCAAATTGTAATCCTCATAATCCCCACGTGTTGAGGGAGGGATGTGGTAGGAGGTGAACTGATTATGGGGGTCTTTTCCCCATGCTGTTCTCATGAAAGTGAATGAGTTCTCAGGAGATTTCATGGTTTTATAAAAGGCTCTTCCCCCTTTGCTTCTCCCTCTTTCCTGTCGCCTTGTGATGGACGTACCTGCTTCTCCTTTGCCTCCCACCATGACTGTAAGTTTCCTGAGGCCTCCGCAGCTATGTGGAACTGCGAGTCAATTAAACTTTTTTCCTTTATGAATTACTCAGTCTCCGATATTTCTTTATAGTAGTGTGAAAATGAACTAATACAGCAACCCATGCTATGTTATTTGTCCTTTGTATTTTTTGTATAGGCTATGGGGCAGGTGGAAACCAGGTGGATTTGACTTTAAAAGCAAAACACAGAGACAAAATGTGACCAAGGATGTTCACTGGGCATATACAATATTTGTTCACTATTATTTTTGGAGATATTACAATAAAATTGGCAATATTAATATAAGGATGTGCCTGTAAACCTGGAATTGAGATTGGGGGAAATTCTGAGAGTTTGGAAACTGTAGAAAAAAAAGCTGAATCAGTTTGAGTTTGCCTTAATCTGAAGTAGTTTCCTCAGAATCATTGGATAAACTGAGAGAGTGTAGCACACCTTCAATATACTAAGCTAGTTAGCATCATGCCAATGACAATAATTATGACTAAACAAATTAACATTTCTATGAATATTTCCAAGCATTTCCACATCTGTTGCAGGCAAAAATTTGCTCTTAATATACACACTTCAGTAAAATCCTAGTTTCCAATGGTATGCTGTCTTCAAAAGACCCATCTCAAATGCAATAACACCCTTAGGCTCAAAACAAAGGAATCATGGAAAATCTGCCAAGTAAACGGAAATTAGAAAAAAGCAGGGGTTGCAGTCCTAATTTTAGACAAAACAGACTTTAAACCAACAAAGATGAAAAGAGACAAAGAAAGGCATCACATAATGGTAAAAGGTCTAATTCAACAAGACTTAACTATCCTAAATATATATGCACCCAACACAGAAGCACCCAGATTCATAATACAAGTTCTTAGAGACCTACAAAGGGACTTTGACTCCCATACAATAATAGTGAGAGACTTCAATATTCCACTGACAGTATTTAGACAGATCATCACGGCAGAAAATTAATGAAGACATTCAGGATCTGAACTCAACATTGGATGAAATGGATCTGATGGACCTCTACAGAACTCTCCACCCAAAACCAACAGAATATACATTCTTCTCATTGTCGCATGGCACATACTCTAAAACTGATCACACAATCTGACAGAAAATAATCCTCAGCAAATGTAAAAGAACTGAAATTGTACCAAACACACTATTGGACAACAGTCCAATAGAAACAGAAATCAAGACTTAAAAAATTGCTCAAAACCACGCAATTACATGGAAATTAAACAACTTGCTCCTGAATGATGTTTGGATAAATAATGAAATTAAAACAGAAATAAAGAAGCTCTTTGAGACTAATGAGAACAAAGATACAACATACCAGAATCTCTGGGACACAGCTAAGACAGTGGTAAGAGGGAAATTTATAGCAATAAACGCCCACATCAAAGAGTTAGAAAGAACTCAAATTAACAACCTAACATAACCACTAAAAGAACTACAGAAGCAAGAGCAAACCAAATCTAAAGAGAGCAAAAGATAATAAACAAACTCTGAGTGGAACTGTAGACTGAGACACACAAAAAAAAAAAATTCAAAAGAGAACCAATAGAGGAGTTTTTTTAAATTAATAAGATAAATAGGCTGCAAGCTAGACTAGTAAAGAAGAAAAGAGGGAAGATCCATATAAACACAATTAGAAATGGCAAAGGGGATGTTAACACTGACCCCACAGAAATACGAGCAAGCATCAGAGACTACTACCAACACGTCTATGCACACAAACAGGAAAACCCAGATGAGATAGACGAATTCCTGGACACATGCAACCTGAGGATACTGAACCAGGAAGCAACTGATTCCCTGAACAGATCAATAACAGATCTCTGAAACTGAATTAGTAATAAATAGCTACCAACCAAAAAAAGCCCAAGACCAAACAGATTGGTCTGGATTCCACCCAATGTACAAAGAAGAGCTGATACCATTCCTACTGAAATTATTACAAAAAATTGAGGAGGAATAATTTCTCAAGTAATTCAATGAGGACAGCATCATCCTAATATCAAAACCTAGCAGAGACATTATGAGAAAAGAAAGCTTCAGGCCAGTATCCTTGATAAACATTGATGCAAAAATCCTCAACTAAATACTTGCAAACTGAATCCAGTAGCACATCAAAAAGCTTATCCACCACGATCAAGTAGGCTTCATCCCTGGGATGCAATTTTGATTCAACATATGCAAATAAATAAATATGATTCATCATATAAACAGAACTAAAGAAAAAAACACATGATTATCTCAATAGATGCAGAAAAGGCTTTGATAAAATTAAACATCTCTTCTTGTTAAAACTCTCAGTAAACTAGGTATTGAGGAAACATATCACGAAATAGTAAGAGCCATTTATCAACATTCTATGGAATGGGCAAATGCTGGAAGCATTACACTTGAAAAGGGCATAAGACAGGGATGCCCTCTCTCACCACTCCTATTCAACACAGTATTGCAAGTCCTGGCTAGAGAAATCAGGCAAGAGAAAGAAATAAAGGGCAACCAAATAGGAAGAGAGGAGGTTAAAATATACCTGTTTGCAGATAACATGATTCTGTAACTAGAAAACCCCATAGCCTTGGCCCCAAAGTTCCTTCAACTGATAAACAACTTCAGCAAAGTTTCAGATACAAAATCAATGTACTAAAGTGACAAGCATTCCTATATATCAATAATAGCCAAGCTGAGAGCCAAATCAGGAATTCAAACACATTCACAATTACCCTCAAAAGAATAAAATACCTAGGCATACAGCTAACCAGGGAGGTGAAAGAGCTCTACAAAGAGAACTAAAAAACACTGCTCAAAGAAACCAGAGATGAAACAAACAAATGGAAAACATTTCATGATCATATATAGGAGAAATCAAAATTGTTAAAATGCCCATACTGCCAAAGCAGTATCTTTGCCAAAGATACTGTAAAAGTAAAATGCCAAAGCAATTTACAGATTCAGTGCAATTCCTATCAAACTACCAATGACATTTTTACAGAACAACAACAACAACAAAAAACTATTTTAATATTTATATGGAACCAAAAAAGAGCCCAAATAACCAAGGAAATTCTAAGCCAAAGAATAAAGCTGGAGGCATCACATAACCTGACTTCAAATTATACTACAGGGATACATTAACCAAAACAGCATGGTACTGGTACAACAACAGACACACAGACCAATGGAACAGGATGAACAAACCAGAAATAATGCCACATGCAATCATCTGATCCTTGAAAAAGGTTACAAAAACAGGCAATGGGGAAAGAACTCCCTATTCAGTAAATGGTGCTGGGATAACTGGCTAGCCATAAGTATAAGATTGAAACAGGATCCCCTCCTTATACTATATACAAAAATCAACTGAAGACGGATTAAAGACTTTAATGTAAAACCCCAAACTATGAAAACTGTGAAGGGCAACCTAGGAAATACCATTCTGGATGGTAAATATCATAGGAACGGTCAAAGGTTTAATGACAAATATGCCAAAAGCAACCACAAAAAAGCAAAGATTGACAAATGGGGCCAAATTAAACTAAGGAGCTTCTGCACAGCAAAAGAAATTATCAATAGAGTAAACAGACAACCTACAGAATGGAAGAAAATTTCTGCAAACTGTGCATCTGACAAAGATATAATATCCAGCATCTATAAGAAACTTAAATAAATTTACAAGAAAAAAAGATCCTATTAAAAATTAGGCAAAGGACACACACGAACAGATACTTTTCAAAGGAAGACATACATGTGGCCAAAAAGCAAATGAAAAAAAGCTCAATATCATGGATCATTAGAGAAATGCAAACCAAAACCACAATGAGATACCATCTCACATCAGTCAGAATGGCTATTACTAAAAAGTCAAAAAATAACAGATGCTGGCGAGGTTGTGGAGAAAAGAAAATGCTTATACTTTGCTGGTGGGAGTGTAAATTAGTTCAACTATTGAGGAAAGTGGCATGGCGATTCCTCAGAAAGCTAAAAACAGAAACAGCATTTAACCCAGCAATCCCATTACTGGGTATATACCCAAAAGAGCATACATCATTCTACTATGAAGGCACATGCATGTATATTTTCACTGCAGCACTCTTCACAATAGCAAAAGCATAGAAGTTTAATCATATTTGTACATAATTGTATAATTATGTACAAAGCATATCTGTGTATCCTTTAACAGCTCTTCATTAAATTTACAATATATTGGGCCTTAGGAATATTTTTTTGACCTAAATGTTGTGGTCATACACCATCCCCCTACCCACATTTAATGGCTTAAAATAACAATCTTTTTTTATATCTCACAGTTCTATAGGTCAGGAGTTTGGTTAGGACTCAGTTGAACAATGCTTTGTTCCATGTAGCATTGACTACGATTACTCTGTGTCTGATATGGACAGTCTGGGATAGAGAATCCAAGATTGCTTCACTCAAACATTTGGTGTCTTCCTGAGGATGGTTGGAAGAAAGGACTCATTTGATACTGCTGATAGATTACCTAAATGTGGCTCTCGAGCATGAAGATCACAAGCTGTGAGGGTTTCTTACATGGTGGCTCAGTGCCTCCAGAGAAAGTCTGAGTCCCAAGAAGTCCAGAGAAAAGGCGAAAGGGTTCTGATGACCTAGCCATCAAAGTCCCAGATGTCACCTTTGGCACATTTTATTGATCGAGCAAGTTGATAGGCCAAACAATTTGGATAAAGAGTTCTAACAGGGAGATGTTTCCTTTTCATTTGGGAAGAAATTGAAATTTAGAGTAGTAATTTGTCAATGAATAGTCAAAATAGTAAGTGGCAGAGCTGAAACTGACTACAGATCTGTCTGATTAAAGAACTACAAATCAAGAAAAATAAAATTAAAATAAGAATAAGATATTTAATCAATATTTTGCATTAAACTCAGGAAGATTTATTTTGTAAATATCAAGGTGTTATGTTGCAAAGAATTTTAAAGTTTGATAATCCACATATTTCCAAAAAGTAAAATGCCTATTTAGATTTTACTAAACAGAAACCTAAAAGTAAATTTACACCTTCAAGAAGTTTCTCAGTGCTCAGGTGTATCCCTGACATTGGAGGCTAGAATCTGTCCCAGACAGAAAAACCTGCTTAAATGAATCAGAGATGAACAGGAACTCCAAATGGGCATTTGGAGGAGACACACTGGGCCTTTTGGATTATTCCCACATGAACAACATGACACCCAGTCAAATATCCAATTATAACTTATTTGGAAATTAAATAAAGTCATTCAAAAGGTATGCAGTGGCCACACAGACCCACAAACAACAAATTGGAGAGAGTGGGCATATCATGGGAATAAAGGAACTAGATTTTGCAGTTGATTTCATCCTATCAGTGACATTTTAGAAAAGCCACTCAATGTCTCTGAATCTTCCTTTGTAAAATGAAGTGATTACAATAGATATCTGCAAAGCTCACTTTTAATATGTTCTAATTAATTCATTTTTATTTTTGAGCATTGGATTCATTTTCCTTATTCCTGTATTAAATAATTTATATGTTCAAAATTTACTGTAAAAGCTTGAATTGATCAAAAATATAGTTATGATGATTTACTCACCACAGTAAAAATGACAAGTCAGAGACAGTGTGCCCTAAGTTGAAAATTTGAATCATAACACATTATAAAATGGTTTTACATTCACAGTACTAAACTTCATTATCAAATAATTATAGACTTTATTTATTGATAATCTTTATTTTATTCTATAATAGAGATGATGTTTTAATCATTTATCTTATTTCCATTTACGATTATTTTAAAATCTCATTACCTTCTCCAACACAATATTCAGGGAGTGGTTAATATTAGGTTAGAATATGTAGAAAAAATTACAACAATAATGTCTAAAATATACAGACACTTTAGTCCAAACAAGTGAAAATGGGAAATAATAGGAAACACTTGTTATATCACTTTAATAAGGCTCAGAGTAACTGAAATTTATTTCAACTTTTTAAAATAAAGGAAAAACATTTGGAACATGTACTTTCAGTTATCCCAGTTATCCTTTCTGGTTCCTACTTACTTACTCCATTCTCTGCTCACACAATGAACAGTGTATTATCTCTGAAAGATGCTGGGCCTAGGGATGAATCTTAGCCTTAGTACTCAAGAGCTACATGATGTGGGTAAATCAGCTTCTCTGATTTTGTTCAATATCTCCAAAATCAGTTTGTAGTCATTAAGTAGAATAATGTATATAATGGGGTCCCAAATTATGGTTGCATCTGAGAAGCACTCAAAATATGATTGTCATTATTATGTCTCTTTGTTAATTTGTATCTTTGTTAATTTGTCTGCCTGATAATCAGAAAGAAATATATAGTATTGCATTAAAAACTGATCTGTTTACTATTGTGTCATCAAAACTGCTTAGAGAATGTTAAGCTCCATATATCTATATATATAATATGCAGATATATATAAACTACATTTATTGTGTGCTTTGATCTCTAGATGACGGCATTTCTTATTCTATTATGATTAGAAACATGAAATTAAATTTTGAAGTGACGAACAGCTTCTCTTTATTAGCTTTGTTTTGCTATGTTCTTATTATATTCATAGTAGAGTTGCTTTGGCCAATACAATAGTATCCAAATAAACCATGGCCTTTTATAGTGACTTTTAACTTGCGATCTACAAAAATACACACATACATGGTGGAGACACTCCTTTGTTTTTAGTTTTCTCCAACTTCCAATTTTGTGCTAAGCACAAATATATTGGTCAAGGTAGACTAACAGCAATAACAAAACCCCGGACAGTCTCATTAGTGTAAACACTACAGGTTTATTTCTCATTCACTTCATAATCCAATGTAGTCAGCAGTAGGAATTTGCTCCATATGATCATTCAGGATCTAGGTTACTTCCATCTTACACTTCAACATATCTTCAGGGCTTTGGGGTCCTCCACTGGATTTTCATCATCAGGATGTGAGAAGAAAGATGGAGTGAGCTTGGCAGATAATAAGGATGCCCTTTTAATGAGCAAGACCTGAAAGTGGCATATTCTACTTTAATCAACATTCCAGTAGCCAGAACCAAGTCACATGATCCCACTCGGCTATAAGATACGCTGGAAAATTTCATTAGGATGAGTCACAAAGGAAAAAAGGAGGGTTTCGTAAACACATAATATTGTTTCTGACATAACACACTATCAGTTAGTAAGAGGTACTTATTAAGAAATATCTACTCATTTAATAACTGAACATGCTTATAAATATTGTAAAATATTAGTGAATATCAAAAGACAAATTATATGCAATATTTAACAGATTTCTGACCCACAAAGTCAGTTCGTAAAGACAAACAAGGATTTAAGATTTTAAAGAGTCACAAAGTATTTCCTAATTAGAAATTAGAAAGTTGGCAGGAAAAAAAATGTTTAGATTTTATGGTTGGCAAACCTTGATGGGAAAGTTATGGATCAGTCTGCTGAAAATAGATACCTCAACTGTGATTAACAATAAGGAAGCTTAAACTAAATTAATGAATATACATGTTGACTTTCAGCTTCAATTCACTGGAATAATTACTTCACATTAACATATCAACAAGCCAGTCATCAACAGTCTAAACTCTCAGGTCACTGACTACTTCTACAAATATATTTTAAAAGTTTTTATTATTATACAGCCTTCTGCAAATTTTCTGTCCACATTGTTACATGCTTAATTGTATAGAATCTCATAAATTGTTACAGAAAGTGTTTTCTTAATGTTAATTTTATCATTATGTTAATGAGAATATAATAGAACTGTACTCTGATAGCACTGCTGACAACAGAAGACACCAATTTGTTAGCAACCATCAAATAGCAACAAACATTCATCAGTTGTGGACAGAGCAGCCTAACAATTATATCCCCTTTTTATTGATTGACATAGTGGATTGTAGTGTTATAATACAGACTACAAAGTGTTCCAGAAACCCTTATTTTTGTAGATTCATAACAAAAAGTGTTACCTTTTTCCACTTTACTGACTTCCTTGTCATAGGGTTTTGAAAAAGTCCTAGAGGTTCAACTACTTTTTCATCATAAGTTAGGGAAAGATAATCGCATAAGTTAACATTTCATAAACATTAGTCACATAACATCATCACATTCACATTTAAAATGCACTCAAATCCTTCTGTTTTAATTTTCCATATCTTCCCTAGAATAGTTTTGATTCTCCCATAAATTGTGTTGCCTATTCAGATCTAACACATAAGAAAGCTTACATAAAAAAGGGAGAGTTCAGTAATTCCACATATTAAAAGTTAAATTAAATTTACTACTTCCAATAGTCCTGGAAATTGAATAATATGCAAATAATCTAAAATAATCAGATACAAAAAATAAAGTAAATTGTTCAGATGTTTTAGAAGTATAGAATAAAAGTCTGATTAGAGCATACACTCATGAATCAGATTTGGTCCAATCCCTGGGTCCAGCACTTGCTAGCTACACGAGCTTGGATTTACTACACTGCACTGTTATTCACAACATGAGAGCATTAATGATACCACCCAGAAAGTCATTGTCAGAACTTTGTTAATTCCAACATATGATGCACTGGAAGAGTGCTTGGCATGTTGTAAATATTATGTGAGTGCCATTATTGTTTGTTTATCTCATAACTTAAGTTTTCTAAATTCAAATTCTTAAGCGTAAGATTCATTTTCTACTATTTTTGCAAAATTTTAACTTGATAGGAGTAGAACTGTGGCATCGGTAATCATATTATTCTCACCCACATCATTACTCACATCCAGAAATGTGATTTAATAACCACTGCGTACTTGACTTCTCTTTTTGGACACATTAGCTACATACATTCTTCTGATTTATCTGCTATGTGATTAAAACACCAGGAAGCATTTCTTAGCATTAAATTTTGTTATTTCATCAATTACTAAAAAAAATTTATTTTACCTATTATGGATACAGGCTTGACATATGACATATATGACACCAGATATGGCATGCATTTCCATACAAAAGGTTTTCCAATCTGGCAGTGAAGATATAAATTTTAACCAACTTTTATATAAAGCTATATATTGAAAGTGCCATATGATTATTTCATTTGAAAAAAAGAACCAATGTGATTTTATCTTCACTGAAAGGGTCATTCAGCTACAACTTGTATTTTCAGATTCACAATATGTTTTTACCATTTTTAAAATTCAATGCTTTTTTTTCTTTTCATTTTTAAACTAGATTTTTTTTTATTATTATACTTTAAGTTCTAGGGTACATGTGCACAATGTGCAGGTTTGTTACATATGTATACTTGTGCCATGTTGGTGTGCTGCACCCATCAACTCGTCAGCACACATCAACTCG